>NC_056734.1:269865347-269952847 GCF_019279795.1 Protopterus annectens
GTTGCTTCCAGTTAACTATGCAGACAGTTAGCCTTAGAAGTGCTTAATCTGTGTAGGCATTGCTTAGCACTGTGCAAACAGACTTAGTCCCACTTACCCCTGCCCTAATTTATTTAACAAAAAGGGGGTGATAGGAAAGTGGTGAAAAGGGGGCATGAATTGGGAAAAACAATGTGACAGATAGCTAGGGATGTGCAGTATGGGTGTAGGGAAAGTCCATAGCTGTCCATTTGTTATACAGCAACAGCTTTTCATATATACTGAATTTGGAGGTAAATTTGACACTCAAACCCCTGACAGAGTGGTGAAGACAACAATAATGTGCTGTGAAGCCAATCAGGCCAGATTACATGTGTCCAGTAGACATGTGTGCGAAATGGACAGCTATGTATGGGTCAACATTTTTTGTGGGGGGGACAGATTGCCCCTTTTTTTTAAGGTGCGAGCGGGATGTTGGGGAAGGATAGTAGGTATATTTGGGGAGCTAGGTTGGATAGGAAAACAGACAAGACAGCATACAGGGGTGGTATATGACACATGTGAAGGTAAACACCTTGGATGGGCAGGGGTGTTTGGTAATCAGAAGCCCACAAGCCCCCAAATGGATACAGTGGAACTGAGGTCCCCACCCATGGGGAGTCACCACTGCACCTTCACAGCCTCAAAGGTGGCTGTGCTGGAGGCTGAGCAGGAGGGGCAGGCTGACCCCCTAATTGCACCATGTGGCCCTCAAGTTGGCATAGAAGATCTCCTAATTCCTTGCAGAGCTTGCTACCCACCAGATCCCAGACCTGGCTTTGGGTGACAGGATCGTCTCCAAGCCTGCACCCAGTGGGGACGAGCCCCATCCCCTGGGGTGATTCCACCCAAAGGTGGTGCAGGACCACTGGATGAGGAGGTCCTGGGGTGGGTCCCAGAAGTGCTGGGGACCGGTGCCATGGCCAGATGAGGTGGGAGAGGCAGATCCCTTGGGACTGGCCTTCCCAGACGTGCTATGGTGTTGCAGTTTTAAACATATGTTGGTTAGTAATGGTAAACACATTTCAGGATTAGTTATAACAGCATGCATGAGTATTCTCATTAACCCAAAACAACAGATTTGAAACATTTGCATAGCAAATAGTACACATGCATATATGGAACCACAGAGGGCATTACACCGGCATGCAGGTTACATGGATAGCAACTGGCCACCAGTGATAGTATTTGAACAGGGAGCATTAATTGGAATACATTTCAACATTTGTAAAACAATAGGACACATGTCCGAACAGTAGGTTTGGTGGAAAACATACCCATTTGTTTATGTGTTTAGATTATTGGTGAAGATAAGGTGGGGGGATGTCAGTTGACAAATGTAGATTCTTGTAGTGCTCACAACTTTAATGATCAGTGCTGTAATCATTCCTCTACATATACTATTACAACAACCTATGGCCTTGGGTTGGGCAGTGATATGTTTCTACACAGTGTATAATTACAGCTTTCTTATAGCTTCTTTATACCTTCTCTTACCTGGAAGAGCTGTGGAGGGAATGTTTGTTAATACTACCTGACTGTTTCAGTTTCTACCCATATTCACATAGTCAGGGTTACATATGTGCACTCATTGTGTGTGTGTGTGTGTGTGTGTGTGTGTGTGTGTGTGTGTGTGTGTGTGTGTGTGTGTGTGTGTGTGTGTGTGTGTGTGTGTGTGTGTGTGTGTGTGTGTGTGTGTGTGTGTGTGTGTGTGTGTGTGTGCGTGTGTCTGTGTGTGTGTGTTACTGGTATACTCTGCCTTGATTTCTTTTGGTCACCCTGGTTGTTGGTAGCAGGGACCGGTAACTGTGACAGCATGACACTTTTGAACATTTCTTGGGGCAGACCACTTCGTGTATGTACTTATATTGCTGTCACTTGCAGCCTTGAGGTTGGACCGTGGGTGCTGGACACAGTATAACTACAGCCTTTTTATACCTACTTTATACCTTCTCTTACCTGGAACACCTATGGAGGGAATTTATGTTGACACTACCTGACTGTTTCAGCACATATTCACAAAATCCTAGATGCATACAACTTACTATCACTCCCAGGATTCAAACCAATGGCTGTTTCTGCTAAAAGCACAACACATTTGTGTTTCATCAGAAGGAGCTATTGAGAAACTGATAACTGTCTTGTAAATGAGTTCTGTCTCATTCTCTCTTTGTTGTACAATCTGACCTTGTAATTACAACATTCTTATACATACATTCCTATACATACACAGCACAGTGTGAAAAACAGTGGTTAACATAACATTACTATTCAGATATCAGATCTTGGTGTGTGAAAGATTTCATATCAATTAATCTCGTGTCTTAGAGAGGCACTAACTTTGTCAGATGAGACTTGATTGTTTAATGCTTTAAGACCTATAGTTGCTCTACATAACCTGTACACATTTCAATTCATACCATACCAGAGTAAACAAAACCAGTCCAGGGTTTTGAATTTTATTGACAGGCAGTTTCAGTTTTATTTATATATAACCTACATGAGACTATTACTGTAATATTGTCTGGTTTATTCAGTACAAACCATACCCATGTTTAATACTGCCCGGTGACATTCTACTTGTTTATATTTATTTGGTATGAATACTAAAAGGTAGATTGTTACTCACCAGCCTCATGACACAGCATTTACATGGGTTTCCTGGTTCGCAGTCCACTCAGCTGGAGCTGTAAAGAAAATAGAGAAACATTTATGCATACCTATCCATCACATACACAGGCTGGGCTTTGGTATACAGGTGTTGATATACTTACACATGCCAGGGACATCACCCCTCTGCCATGCATCTTGGACCTACTGGTCCAAGAGCTCCCTCTTCTTCTGCTTCAAGTCAGCATAGTGGTGCCGGACCTGCTCACCAGTCCAAAGGATACCAGTGGCACTGGGGAGATCACAGGTGAGACTTTCCAAGGCCTCTGCTTTGTATTGGGAGCTCTGGTAATGGTCCTACAGCAGTCTCATGTCATGGTTTTTAGCAAGGAGTCTTACCATGACCTTGGACTTCTGTATGCCCCAGCACTGCACCCAAAGGTGCTTACCTTCTCCAACACCAGCCATACTGCCTACAGTGGGGAGCTACAACCAGTTATGAACTGTATTCCCACCTGCAATGTTTAAGTACAGCCATTTCCACTTTTTGCCATGATTGGACAGTTTTAAATATGCTGAGCTAAGCTAAGCTATGGTCAAACCTGCTTAGCTAAGGTTGGCAATGCTTAAAGGTGCAGTTTAATCACTATTTACCAATGAGAAAATCCACTTAGCTGGGCTACTCATTGCTTAGCATTCATATTTAAGCAATGCTTACACCCAGTAAGCATAGCTATGCAATGCTTAGCATTGCTTATGTTTTATTTTATAGACTATCAGCTGTATGACATTGATTCATCATTCCTGACATATTGCACTTTTGTTTACCTTCCCTGACATCCCCCTATGTGCTTTCATTACATGTATTCTTGTGTGACTATACTTTATGGGGCACTTGTGTTTGTATGGGTGTTTCACAACTTTATTACACTGACACCTCATATCTGGACCTACTACACTACTCTGGTTTACAAATATATGTTATTTACTACCTAATTATTAAAATAAAAAAATATGGACTGCTTTCACATGTAAACTGTAGAGTGGTTTCTGTGGGGAATCAAACCAGGAATGACTACTTGCTAAGTGAACACTCTTACCACTTTGCTATTTTTGTATTGCTATTTAGTGAGGTATATTCATATTTATCTCCTGGTGATGTGTAAGCTAGGCTGAGCAGAGCTGCACAATGCGCACACCCACTTACCTACACTTAAACTTCATTGTGGATTGAAAAAAAATTTAAACTGTTGTGTTTTATTTTTGTATTGTAGGAGTATGCACATTGATTTCTGCAACATTATCTGTGGGGGGTGTGCTTTTAAAAAGGTGATGACATGACAGGCTTTGCATTTGAGAGGTATGCTCCACAGACACTAGCAGTGTCTGCCATACCTCTCAACTGTACAGATTGTAACAGAATGTCCAGATTTGTGCCTTATATTTTTTGGTCCATTTTTCATATAATTGTGGCTTTCTGGCAGATTAGTGGCAAAGCATTAGGGACTGTAGTTAATATGTAGTGACAGACATTTGAGTTTTACACAACATACCCTTTGGAATATTCATGCTTATGCAATGCCTGTCATTCTATCAACTTTATAAGTTTGTGAGATCAATATCTCACGTGTCCCTATTTGTTCCCTTTTTTTGTGGCTCTGTTCAGATTTCGTTTCAGGTTGCAAGGTAATGGTGTCCATGGACACTCATGCTAGTGTTATATTGCTGTATGGCAATTATGGAGTGCAGGGGGTATGTGTACTGTGAGAACACTGCTCTCAGACACAGCCCTGCCCTGATACACAGAACCATGTCTGTATTATAGCATGGCAGCACACCTCCATGAATATGCATGGAGCGCTGCCATGCTGCACTGAAATGGTTCCTTCCATGCAAGAATAAGTTATTCTTGCACAGAAGTTTGCTGAATCCTGGGGACAGATTTCTCAGGGGGCATAGAAGTTGACCTATTATCACCATTTTTCTAAGACTTTGCCACAGCTCACTGTAGTAAACTGCATCAAAGGCTTTAGATTAGTCAATAAAGCAGAAATAATTTTTCTGGACCTCCTTTGCCTTTCTGTTATCCAGTGCATATTGGCAATTTGCTACCTGGTGCTCCTGTCCCTTATAAAACTGGACTGTATATTTTGTAGATCTTGCCAACCAATAAGCTGCAAATAATGAACCATTAAGCTTTGCCCGTTTTGTAACGGCTTTTTTCAAATGTAATCATTAATTGAAATATTGCATTGGATTGCTTAAACAATTAAACAATTACACAGTTAATTAAAATAAAATAAATTTTCATTTTTGGCCATCCGCACTTTTTCTTCTTTTGTAGATCTTGCTCTATATGTTGCTGTAGTGCAGCATGCAGGATCTTAAACATTACTTTGGTTGTATATGAAACAAGTGCAATTATTCAATAATTTGAGTATTCCCTTTTTAGGGGACTGGAATGAAAACTGACCTTTTTACAACCAAATAGCCACTGTTATGCTTTTAGATTTGCTGGCAAAGTCCAAGTAACATTGTAACAGCTCCATTTCACGATTTTAAACAATTCAGCCGAAATCCTACCACATACTGCAGCCTTGTTATTAGCAAGGCTTTCTAGGACCTTTTAAAACTTCACTGTCAAGTATTTCTGACTCTAGCTCAGAGAACATACCATCATAAGTAACATTCATGTTAGGATCCTTCTTATAGAGTTCTATATATTCCTGTCACTTCTTAATATATTCTGCTTCTTATAGGTCCCATTTATACTTATGTTTTATCATGCCCATTTTACCTGGAGGTTTTCAATAATATCTGCAACATTCTTGACAAGACATTTTGTCCTTCATATTCTATTATCTTTTTCCCATTTATTAGCACTGCTAATTTAAATATGTTTGCATATCTCTTCTTGCTGTTCACTGAAACTCTGCATTCAACTTGACATATTTCCCTTGTATCAAGAGCCATTTTTAAAACTGCTACTGGCAGTCACTTCATCTAAACTTACTATCTGGAATACTTTTTGCTCCCACTTCCTAGCAAATATCACAAATGTCTATCCATGGCTTTTTAGGTACTTTGCAACCAGGTCTAATCTCTTAAATATTTTCTTTACCTTTATTACATATTTATCCTGAATATTGTTGAGTTATACCTGATTGTCTTGGATATTTTTCTTGTTATCTTTAATTTTAAAATGCATTTGACCTGGATATGTCTCATTTGTTATCTTTAATTTAATCCTATTCCATGTGATAAGAAGCTGTTGGTCTGAACAACAGTGAGTTACAATTCTTGCAATTGCCTGCATGTGAATTATATAGTCAGTCTGATTTCTTTATTGACCATCTGGTGAGATGTTATGTACTCATTTTTTTTACAACTAGCTAAAGTATTATACTAAGATTACAAACATTATACTTACTGGCATAATTGTTTTTATTCAATTAATTACTTTTCAGCCTTGCTGAACCTGAAAGTATCCTAATTATATCAGAATTCTGCCTGGTTAATTAGAAGCAATCTATCTATATCTATACATATCTATATATGTATATAGCAGTGACATTAGTTGACACTCCCAAATGTCGACACCTGTTATATTCACAAACTTTGGTCGACAACACAGATGATTGACAGGTGTGTGAGATCTACAATCTCCAGAGCTGGGTTAAGATTAAGAAAATCTTACTTATAGCCATGACAAAGAGACTGCAGAGAAACAGCAGGAAAAGGAGAAGGGAAATCTAATGTGATTTACTATACAAGTAAAAGAGACAGATGGTGCAAAGAAAAAAAGCTTTCTGAAGTCACAAAAGAATAAGAGATAAGTGTAGACAGAAATCACAGGAGTAAAATGACAGTTTATTAAATAATGTAAGAAAAGCTAAGATAAACCTGGAGAGGGAATTAGCAGTAGGAATCTAAACAAAAACATATATATCTGTATTTATGCAGGTGATTGAAGAATAGTACAAACAGTGATTCAGAAAGCACAAAAGAGGCAGAGAGAGAGAGAACAATAGTCAATCTGAAACTGCTAGGAATGGGGGAAAAGCTGGAAAAACTGGTACTGGAGTGACTGTTCACTAGAAAACAAAGTCATATGACAGGAAGGTACCATCAGAAAGAGAGGTGATAAATGGCATCTTATATGAGTCAGTACTGAGTCCAGAGTTACTTACTATCTTCATAAAAGACTAGACAAACCATCAAGATAATCCAAAAAAGGAGTGCAAATCACAACTGTTTATTCACATTAAATATATGCGTTTTTGTCCACTTAATAAATGAACTTCGTCAGACAATGAACAGTGAACCCCACTTGCTTAAATAAAAACACAAGCCAATAGCATCACATCACTAGTTAACTAATTAAAACAAACCTTCAGCCTTAAAGTTAAGAGTCTCAGATCTTTCTACATCACCATAAGCATCCTCAAAAACTACAGAAAATGCCCTCCTGAAAATTAAAACATATAAAAATAGTAATAGTGCTATACTATCTTTCAAGCGCTTTTAATTTCAAGATGCATTTAAATGAACAGTAATCATTCAAATCAGGGAAGGCATTGGCATTAAGCCGTAATTGCCATAGCAACTTCCTTGGTGATGTAGTACGATCTGAGACTCTGTTTTAACTTTAAGGCTGAAGGTTTGTTTTAATTAGTTAACTAGTGATGTGATGCTATTGGCTTGTGTTTTTATTTAAGCAAATGGAGTTCACTGTTCATTGTCTGATGAAGTTAATTTATTAAGTGGATGAAAGTGCTTACATTTAATGTGAATAAATGGTTGTGATTTGCACTCCTTGGTGGGATTTTTTTGGATTATCTTGTTGGTTTGTCTAGTTTTTCGTAGTTAAAAAAATTAGTGAAGGAAACTTGAGTTCACAACTGCTTTTTCCTCCAAATGGATCTGAATTCAGTAACAACAGTGGAGGCATTGTTGGTGATACAGCTGTAAATCTGACAGCCTTAATTCAACAACTGATGAACTGGTTTGATGACTTGGCCAGAAGAATTAACGGGGTCAGTACTGCAGAGAACTCTTTTACTTCTAGGTCCATTGGCATAGGGGCTGAACAGCTGGGCCAAGGAGACTGTATGTATGCATCTGTTTCTTCAGCTCCATTGAGCCAATATATACAACAGGTACCTTCTTCCAGTTTACCACTTGGAATTAATAACGCAAGCACTACCCCAACGGTATTAATTTGGGGAGTGATGAACAGATGGGCACTAATAGTGTCCAATTTAATAAAGTGAATAATACTGACACTGGCATACTGGCTTAAAGAACCATTAAGGTTTTCTCTTGATAGTGAAGCTGCGAGTACGTCGAATAGTGGGGCACCTAGCAAAAGTAATTAAAAGAATATAGTCTACAATCTTAAAGTGTTCAAACATAAAAAAATGCAATTAGAGGTACTTTACCTTACTGAATGCGTTAAAAGGAAACATATCCCTAAGGGATTAAGGCAGTGGCGCTACCCCTCAGGACTTATTAAAATCTCCCTTTTCGAGGGGGCGTGAAGATGCCGAGGTGATAGCAGCACTCTTCTGATGCTCTGCCTGTAAAAGTTGTTTCTGACAGAATTTTTATGTTCTAACTTAAAAAACTTTGACGTTTTTTTCTCACAAGTTATATTTCTTGATATTGTGGATTATCTACAAAGACGAAATCTGAGTTTTCAAAGACTTTTATCAAGAAATCTCCTGTCAGAAGTTCTACAGCATAGTACAACTGTATATAACTATGAGTCATACAAGAGCCTCTCCTCAAGTCAATTCCATGAAAAAAGAACTTCATGCAATAATTTCCAGCATACAGAACCTCTCTGTGAAAATGGATAACTTAGAAAAAATCATGGAGAATATGAAAAAGGAAAGTAAGAAACAAATAGAAGACTTGAAAGAAATTATTACTAAACACTCTTTGTTCATAGAGCAAATAGCAGTCATAGAAGAAACTGTAAATGATATTGATGGGAGACAGATGGAAAATGACATTCAGATAGAATTCTTTCTAAAACAAAACAACCATTTACTAGAGAAAGTAGAAGATATGGAGTCCAGATCAAGAAGGAACAATGTTAGAATATATGGGGTACCCAAAAAAATGGAAGGAAGTAATATGGTCCTGTTTTTAAATGAATGGGTGCCCAAACTATTAAACCTTCCTGAGTCCTTCTCATTTGGGATTGAGAGGGCTCACAGGTCTCTATCCAACACATCTCTCTCCAAGAATCCAGCTGCAGTGAGATCTATAATAGTAAAGTTTTTATCTACACAGGACAAAGACCTAGTACTGAGAACAGCTTGGTTGGGAAATCCAATATAACTCAACGGGAAAAATATAAGGTTTGATAATGACTATACTTCCACTGCAATAACAAAAAGAAAAGAATGTGTCCCTCTCATAAAAAGTTTGAAAAAAGGCTGATATAAAAGCTCAGATCTTATTCCCTGCAAGAATAAAGATTACCCTCTCTGATGGTCAAAAAATATTCAACTACCTCGAAGAAGCAACAGATTTTGTTAAAAAACAAAACTGTTGAACAAAATAGAAGGTATGGATATTTCCCTTCCATGTCTGAAAAGACAAGCTATCAATGGCAAACTACTTACAAATGACAAAACCTGTAAAAAACTAAAAGGGAAATAAATCTACTAATTGTCACATGCAATATTATTGATCTGACAGAATCTATCTAAATGTCACAAAAACAAATGAATAAACCCTAAAGTAAAGGTAAAAATCTTCTTCTTATATTTATCTTTTTTTCCTCACTGATAATCATAAAATAGACATTTATATGAACAGGCTGTTTAATCTGCATATAGTTGCTTATTACTTGATTAGAAGCATATATAGACACTAAGTGCTGTTGTTATACTGACAACTTTCTATATATATCCATTGTGGCTTATGTAGATCAAAACCTATAAAGAAATAAAGTATATAATACCCTGGAGGCACAATATCCACTTAGTAAGACTACTGTTGGGAGGTGAAAGTAATAACCTATACCTTCTATTTAATGGTGACGTACACTGTGGGTTACATAGAAAGGGAGAGACAGTAAAAATGCAGTTCTTAAAGTGCAGACAGATTTGTCTTTATTATACTATACTGAAATTAAGGGTAGAATATAGAGAAATTGATGTTTTATGCTTACAACTTCTTCAACATGTTTAAAATCATAGTGCCTTTGTAGTGTATTTTTCAATATAGTGGACATTGTTAGACTAGCTGTGCAGGTGCCATTAACATAATAGCTTCCTTTTTATCATCATCACAGTGGTTGTGCATGTTCAGTTTCCTTTTTTCTTATTCAGATATAAAAATCTTGCTAATACTACCCTTGAGACATTTTTTTACCACCAGAGTGTTCAAAAGCTTCATTTAGAGTCTCGAGCGCAATACAGACGTTTTCTTGCACACAGCGGATCTCCTGTTAATTTACAATGTGAAGGAAAGAACTGTGACCTTTGAACTTTCATAATTACTGTGTGACATTATGCGATGGAAAGGACACCGGACTTCAGTAGCTAGGCTTCACAACTGACTATACAAGCTTTCTTAAGCTTCAGAAATTCAAATTCACTCGAAATTGAGCAGGAAAAGGTACTGGAATTTTTTTGTTTGCAAGATTATTCAGTTATGTTTAATTAACCTAATAGGTTCAGATAGTTGTATATAATGTTTCCAATATCCAGAACTGTCAGTGTAAACTAAACCTGTTTAATAGAAGCAAAATGAAATAATGCTGTGCTTTTGGTATATAAATTCACACTATTATAGGTAAAAAGGAAAACGAAAAGTACACAATGGCACCTTTGTGTTTAGAAGTGTATATATATATATATATATATATATATATATATATATATATATATATATATATATGATACTTTATCCAACTGTATGCTAACTTTATGGATATGTGCAAATCTACTGATTCAAACCACAGAGGTTACACGTATATAAGTTCCTGATGATTTATGCAGTAACATAGACAGACCAAAAGGAGGAAGAAGGAAAAAAAAAAAGAATTTTTGTTTGTGTGTGTGTGTGTGTGTGTGTGTGTGTGTGTGTGTGTGTGTGTGTGTGTGTGTGTGTGTGTGTGTGTGTGTCTGTATGTGTGGATATACAATAGTAAGGAGATATAATAGGGGAAATTTGAATCATCCCTTACTCAAGTGAATGGCAGGACAGGATAAGGTTCAGAATTATTAGAGGCCTCTCCCTTTTTGCTCTTCACAATTCTTATACAATGTTCTAATGTATTCAGCAAAAGTTGATTTGAAAAGTTTTGGTAATTATATAATTCTCACTGTATTCATTTGAAATTTGTGTTAAATACTAGCTAAGTTAAATCTAGGAGGTCACTATATTTATTATATTCTACTGCAAAGTCTTAGTATCAGTTACAAAATATAGAGGGTTTGATATGTGTGCTATTAAGTCAGACACGATCTGCAGTAGAATATAATCATAAGTTCCTTTGCTTATTTTTTTCAGTAATGAGTAACAAATGCTCTACTACTTGATAGATTTAGAGCTTTTATCATTTGAAAACATAATGGTTTGTGTCACTATCAGATACTTCATTTTATGTTCATAGTTGTCTGATTGAGGTAATTAATATATAATTTAATGACACCCTAAAGGGTCGATTAGTTGTTCTACACATATTAGGAGAGTTGTCATATTTTGATGCATATTGTGCTATACATTAAACCAAGGCAGAAGCATTCGACTGATAATGGCTAACAATTGTAAGATAGTAGAAGATGACTTCAATGACTTGCTCATTGAACCAGGAATACCATGTTCCATGTTTGGAGTTGTTTACAATTACAAATACGTATTAGATATGTTTAACATTATATTTTTGTCCATAATAGAATACATAACACTTTATGTAAATATCTCTAAGCAAACAAAGTGGACATTGCTTTCATACAAGAAACTCATTTAATAGAAATGGATGTGAATAGAATGTTTTTTAATAGATGCTCAATACTTGTTGAATCTCATTACCAGACCAAAAGAAGGGGCACTATAATCTTGTGGAAAAAATCCCTACCTGTACCTAAAGTTATTGATTCATATTCAGACAAAAACTGTATGCTGAATATGGTAACATTAGAGATAAACAGAAAGTATATCACTCTAGTTAATGTATACTGGATACCTGGTATCAGAGCAGAAACAACAAATACATATTTAGAATTAATCTTAATTAAAGCTAAAGGAGACATTATATGTGCAGGAGACTTTAATTCTATCCTTTCTAAGAATGACACTACCAAAAATGTCAATTTTAGATTGTCGGACACAGCCAAAAAGCTAAACAATTTTATAAGTGCTTCAAATATGATGGATATCTGTGCTAAAATAGAGTTAAAACCCCTTCAATATACACATTACTCTTATAGGTTTGGTTCATAAACAACTATAGATAACATATTTGTTACCAATGACTTAATATCCAAGATACAGGAGGTTATGAAATGCTCATGTCCACTATTCGACCACAACGCTATCTTCTTTAAAGTACACATAACACCTAGGGGCTTGATTTTCTGGCAGAGATTACCTGCATATTTTACTAAACTAAAGGATTTTAGAGAATGGCTATTAAAAGAAATAAAATCCTTTCTTGATAACAATGATAGTAATGAGACTTCTAGACTTATACTCTGGGATACATTAAAATCATATTTATATGGTAAAATTAAAAGTTGGTATCTAAACAAAAGGAAGGAATGGGACAAGGAGTTAATAAGAATACAATCAAAAATAGATATATTAAAAAAGAACCTAGACACGAAATATGTTACTAGAATTACCAAAATAAAACAACTGAACTTGACGTACACAGAGATCTTGAACCATAAAATAGCAATAAATCTAGAGAGAGTAAAACTGCAAACTTATTCAACCAATCCTAGAAATATGCATAGACTTGCAGTAAAATCTAAAAGCTTGACAAACGCCAATCACATTAAAGAAATTATAGACAATTCCAAGAATAAACCTAAACATATAAATAAAAGAACTATTAGAGGCCTTTAGAACACATAATGAAACAGTAAATAGCACCAAATCAAATAATATTGACAACATTCTGAAGAATGAATTCTTGAAAGACAACATAAAGAAAAAAATAACAAAGGAACAAAACATTAGACTACTTAAACCAATATCATTAAAGGAACTGAAGGAAAGAAGGCAAACCATTAAAACAGTAAGGCTCCAGGTCTTGATGGACTAATAGGAGAAATATATAAGATACTTCAGATGAAACTATAAGGATTTTAATTGATGCTCTTGAAGAATTCAGAAAGAATGACAGCTTTTCCCCTCATGGAAATATGTCATGATTTCACCCATCTTACAGCATGACAAAGACCCTAATTTAATGACTTCGTATCTGCCCATTTCTCTTTTGAATGTAGACTACAAGATTTTTACATCAATTCTGGAAGGTAGATTAAATCACTTTTTGCCAAAAATAATAACAGATGATCAAACAGGGTTTATCTCACAGAGAAAGGTCCAAGATAATGTCATTAGACTTCAAACCTTAATAGGCTATGCAAACAAACAAAAAAAGGAATTAACAATCATTAGTTTGGATCTGGATAAAGTTTTTGATTCTATAAGTTGGTCATATTTATTTAAAGTATTAGAAATGTACAATTTTTCTTCAGATTTTATAAAACTGTTAAGCAAATGATATGCCACCTCTGTATCATATATTAAAATTGGAGCTTTTTTATCAGGAACACTTAAAATATTGAAAGGCACCAAGCAATGGTGTCCTCTATCTCCCTTATTATTTGCTACATCAGTGGAATCCTTAGCTAATTCTATAAGAACTAATGGCAAGATGAGCAGCTTTTATATTAATGCAAACTATAATTCCAAAATTCAGCTTTTTTCTGATGATATTTTATTAACAATTGGGGATATAGACTCTTCAACTGAACACATTATAAAATCTCTACATCATTTTGAAAAGATTTCTGGCCTAAATTATAATCATAACAAAACTGAAACTATTTTCCTGAATAAAAAAAACAAACCCTATCCTGAAAAAAATATACCCCCGGATTCTGCATCCCTTGTATGGCATGCAGGATTAGTGCAGGAGCTCTAGCAAGCAATATGTCTGCAGTGCGATCCAGGAACAGCCTGCAGAGGTGTGCATGAGCGCTCCTGCACTAGTCCTTTACAGACTAAGCCCCTTTATGCAACTCACCCCATTTGCAGGAGAAATCCATGCAAATGAGGTGAATGTGCAATCCAGGAAGCCTGAAACTGGCCATGCAGGACTCGTGCAATCTGTAGAAATGTACTCGGTTAGTAACCGAGTACATTTCTGCAAAATCCAAAACGGAGTTGTGACAGCTCCAAATAAAGGTTGCATATCAGTCAGGAAGCATGCCAATGGACAAGTAGAAGGCCATTGGCCTTGCAAACAGTGTAAAAAAATTAAAAAATCAACTTTTTTTTTTTAGCCAATCTCGACTTTTTAAGCGTAGGGCATTGGCGAGCAAATGGGATCAGGGGGAAAATAATAAACTAAACCTAAAATAAGCATTATAACTAAAATCACTATTCTGCCATCAAAGTCAATGGCAGGCAGAAGACAACATGGCCCGTGAGTAGTGGTTGCTAAGGAGGGAGGCTCAGTGTGAGACATGTAACTATGCATTAGCAGGCAATCCTGTGCAAATAAGGGGAATGATAGTGAATCCCAGTTTTCCCCAGCATGCTAGTCAGGTCCCAACAGTGTAAGAGTAGGAATAGCTTGGTGCAAGCCTAGGAGTTAGCTGACATCATGGGGGTGTGTGTCAGGCATAGTGTAATCGGATTGGAGCCCTGTGGCTCAAGTTTGCTCCTAGCTAAGCACAACTAAGCAAGGGGTGTGTCTGCCTAGCACTCTTTACATTGCCTAAGTGGGTGTGCACACCACGCACCGGGTTTTAAAAGTTTAAAAAAAGTTAAACCAGGAAATAGCAGCTCGGTGCACATTTGAGAACTGTGTTTGCATGGCACACCCCTGGGCTTAAACAGGAAGGCAATGGGAAGGGAAAACAGCAATAGGAAGGTAATATAGGAGAACTAGCATAGCTGACAGGTGAAATGTATCAGAATCAGCCAATTACACAGGCAGCAGACCAGCCCAGCCCAGAACACTACTATAAACTATGCAAACACCTTCCCCTCTGGTTTTTCCCACACTGTACATCACCGTTTAAACAAGCGGGTAACTTTTAACAATCAAAACAACAAAATGATAGGGGATGCAATAGCTGTCATACAACAACTTGTGGAAGAGGCTGAGGGTGGTGAGGATGTGACAGTTGTCGACCAACCCACAGTGAGGAGACAGAGAAGTGTGTACAGACCCAGGGTAACCTACCAGGGGCTACATGAGCTGGAGATAGTGGAGCACTATAGGGTGATCAAGGACCTCCTACAGCAAATTGTTGAGCTGTGCCAGCCATGCCTAACACACAGAACTAACAAAGGGGAACCCATACCAGTGGATACCAAGGTATGTGCAGGCCAAAGAATACTAGCTACAGGTACCTTCCAAAGACCAACTGGGAATATAATGGGGATCTCACAGGCATCAGCATCCAGGGAACTCCACCAGTTCCTGGATGCCATGTCAGCACATGTCGGTGAGCACATATATTTCCCCAAAACCCGTGAGGCGTTGGCCAGCAATATGCAACTGTTCCACCAAATAGCAGAATACTCTTAGGTAGTGGATCCTATAGACTGCATGCACATATGTATCAAAGCACCACCCAGTAAGCAGGTTAGGGTCTACATCAACTGCAAGGGCTTCCCCTCCACCAACTGCCAGGTTGTGTGTGATGCCCAATGCATAATAATGAATGTGTGTGCTGGCTGCCCTGGAAGCTATCACAATTCCCACATCTGGCATCTGTACCAGAGATTTGCCAATGGGGACATCCCACACAGTCACCTAGTGGGGAATGCTGGATACGCACTGTAGCCATGGCTGATGACACCCATCAGAAATGCACACACACCTGAACAAGAACACCATAATGAGGCACATGCACAGACCAGAATTATAGCAGAGCATGTGTTTGGGATGCTCAAGTCATGGTTCCAGTGCCTGTACACATCTGGTGGAGCCTTGCAGTACTCACCAGCAACACATATCCAAATTGTCATCGTATGTGCCATGCTGCACAATATAATCTGGTGGAAAGAGCTGCAGCAGGAACAGCATGGGGCAGGGCCACACAGCCCCCACCATTGCCAATGCCTCCAAAGGCACAGAATGACTCAGAAGAGGAACAACCTGAGCCTGCCCCAGTAGGCAGAAGGAGGCATGCCCAGTATGCCCTGGCCTTAGCAAAGAGGCAATGCATAGCACATACATTGACACAGGAGGGACCCACAGAATAACACCTCTCTCTGACTCTCACATACAGTAAAAGGGATGCCAAACATGACACTACCTGTGCTCAACCATGTGTAGGGAGTGTACTATGTGCATCCAACATAGGCAGCTCTGCAGCACCACCCTCAATACTGGGACAAACACAAGGTAAGTGACTCACACATGCCAGTCAGGAAGGTTCACATACTCAACAACAGTCATAGCCAGCAGGACAGGTATAGACAAACGCAAACAAATGATGTGCTAAAGGCTCTGAATGATGCCTATGGGTAACACCCCCCCCCCAGGCCTAAACAGACAGACCACATCAGGTCAGGCAGTAGGACTTTAGTTCTGAAGGGTAGGAAATCAGAAACTAACATGTAGGTAAATCAAAGCTAAGATCTGTAGTACACTGTTATGCCTCTAGGCAGCATGATAGCTTAGAATACAGAATGAAATGGAGTACCTGACATACCAGTACAGTCATAGCAAATAAGTACAAGTGTCAGGTGTGCCCCCCCATCCTATGTAGTAATGGAATAACAGTCTGGTGTGCCCCTCCCAATCCTGTGTAGATATGTAGAAATAGTCAGGTGTGCCCCCCATCTTATGTAGAAATGTAGTAACAGTCAGGTGTGCTCCCCAATCATGTGTAGAAATGTAGAAATAGTCTGGTGTGCCCCCCATCCTACGTAGAAATGTAGTAACAGTCAGGTGTGCCCCCCCAATCCTGTGTAGAAATGTAGAAATAGTCAGGTGTGCCCCCCCCATCCTACATAGAAATGTAGTAACAGTCAATGCCAAATGATCGACAGATACCCTGCGGAAACAGTATGCTGCCTGTAGGTGTACAACACAAAGGTCTGCAATGCAGTACAAACTACCTGGACTTGAGCCACACATTCAGTACAGATGGGCATACCAGGCATGCTCACACACTTAAACAAATAAAGGCCATGTCTGAAAACACCAGTGGACCAGACATATCTGGCAATGGCAAATGTTAGTGCAGACACTCCTCATTATGTACCACTCATGCTTTGCACACACACTGGATAGGAATACAGACATATATCTAAGGACAACACACTATAATAAGCCAAAGGTAGATGTACATAGATGTGTGGAAGAGGGTGACTGTGATAAGGAGCCATCCAGGCCTGTCCCACCCAGCACACAGCAAAAGGGCCACAAACACATGAGGTTCAGATGTCACTCACTGTAGATAATAGCCATCGATATCTGTCAGCATTACAGACTATGTGGTGCAAGTGCTAGCTGTGCAGCATGACTGTACAAGGAAGTAGTCATCTAGCAGCTGTATACACGTACCTGTGAAATATGACCCTGTGTGTGCCCACATGTGGTGTGTCAACTGCTAGATAAATGGGTTATGGTCCATGCACACTGCCCTCCCTATAGCCTTACTATGACAAGCCTGCTGAGGTCATCCACTGTAAAATACACCTTTGGGAGAGTTGTAGCCCAGTAATCTCCATGGTGAGTCCTATAATTGTATACTGCTGTAGTGTGAAAAACTAGTTAGGTAGGAGTTCCAATCCCAGACATGGCAACTGTGTGTGTGTGTGTGTGTGTGTGTGTGTGTGTGTGTGTGTGTGTGTGTGTGTGTGTGTGTGTGTGTGTGTGTGTGTGTGTGTGTGTGTGTGTGTGTCTGTGTAGAAAGCAATGCTTTTTAGGGTAGTCACACTCCCTACAGTTCAAATGCTCTACTTTGGTAAGGCTGCTGATGTCATCCACCTAGAAATACATCTCTGGGAAAGTTGTACCCCTGTAATCTCAGTAGCATGTCCCATAATTGTGTACTGCTATAGTGTGGTAAAATAGTTAGGTAAGAATTCTAATCCCAGACTTGGCAAGTCTGTCTGTCTCTGTGTAGAGAGCAATGCATTTTAAGCTAGTCACACTCAGTACAATTCATATGCCCTACTTTGGCAATCCTGCTGATGTTATTCATTGTGAAATACACCTTTGGGGAAAAGGCACTCCAGCAATCCCTGTGGTGCATCCTATAACAGCATCATGCTGTCGTGTGATATAGAACTCTGGTAGGGGTTCTATTCCCACATATGGAAGTTGTGGGTGTTTCTATGTCTGTGTAGAGAATAATGCATTTTATGCTAGTCACACTCAGTACAATTCAAATGCCCTACCTTGGCAATTCTGCTGATGTCATTCATTGTGAAATACACCTTTGGGGAAGGGGCATTCCAGCAATCCCTGTGATGCATCCTATAACTGCATCATGCTGTAGTGTGATATAGAGCTCTGGTAGTGGTTCTATTCCCACACATGGCAGTTGTGGACATTTTATGTGTGTTTCTATGTCTGTGTAGGGAGCAATGCATTTTAGGCTAGTCAAACTCTGTACAATTCAAATGCCCTACTTTGGCAATCCTGCTGATGTCATTCACTGTGAAATACACCTTTGGAGAAGAAGTACTCCAGTAGTCTCTGCGGTGTGTCCGATCATGGCATAATGCTGTAGCATAATATGCCTAGTTAGGTAGGAGTTCTAATCCCAGACAAGACAGGTGTGTGTGTGTGTGTCTGTTTGTCATTCGTATCTTGTGTGGAGGTGGTTGTGAGTGTGTAACAACTGGACTCAATGTGGAGTGGGTTTTGTGAACTTTTTATATGGTGGGCCAAGTATATATCACAATGTCCACCATACAAGGATAACAGATGTGAAATAGCTGAGAGGCTGGGGTGCAAATCCACACCCCTAAATGTGACATCAGTGCCAGCTGAACAATGTTAGCAACCCTTGTATTACCCAGGGAACACTATAAACCCATGTCTCATACACACACACACACTTGCCTAGGCAACAGCAGCTATGTTGGTAGTACCCTGCATATTGCCCACTGATAGTAACTATGGTGTGATTGCAGTGGGCTACAGATGGCATGGCACCCTGTCCATCAGTCCAATAGGCATGTACATGCTGACAGTGCACCTCCCTCATGTTCCCCACTGGACACCTGCAATAACTGTGGTGCCATCAAATGTGACCCACAAATGACATACCATGCCTGAAACACAAGCCCTGTATGGGCAGATGCCAATGACACCAGGGAATACTGGTATCATGCTATCAATGTAGGTGCAGGGTCAATCTGCTGCCCATTAACAGTTCATGCCACGTGAGGCCAGGACTGGCACATCTGATGATGATAACACTCTGTGTACACAAAATGGGCCAGACACCCCAGGTACAGTTCCACATGTCACTGTACATGCATGTGGAAGGTGTGCACATCCCAGACACTGCCCATATCATTATTATATGCAATTATACACATTATGCCAACAGTTTTTACTAAATATATATATATCAATGCATGTCTAATGGATATACCTTTTTATAATAGTGAATACATTAAAATTATGTGGAGGGCTACACCCCCCACACCCCCATTGTGGGGGGCTGTGCCCCACACCCCCTTTATTTAATATTCTCACTCCAGGGTTGCACTGCAGTGGCACAGGGGCTATATTCCATTTTTGACCAAATGAACTTCGACCAAGTGAGCTTTCAGTCAAGTGGGCTTTCAGTGAAGTGCAATGCCTGGTATCATTTTTGACTAAGTGTAATTCGACCAACTGTATGGAATCCATATATCTATATATACATATATCTATATATACATATATGTATATGGGAGCACTACAGAATCCTGAAAGCCCAAAGTCATGAAGACTATCAGGGGTGAGCTGCCTTAAGTTACATGGATGTACATTACCATACAATCCACCTTGGTTAATTGCAGGCCTACTGCCGCCTGCCATACAGACTGTTCTGTTTGTCAGTGTGCTTGTGAAGGTGTCAGTTGTGCTTGTTATGTAACAGTTATATCCAATTGTGTCAACTGAGGTCTTTACCCCCTAGGGATTGTCTACGGGGTGTAGATAGAGGCTGCTGAACTATACATGTGCATTACTTACTGTTGATTGTTTGGTATCCTGTGGCCCAGTCTGTCTTTACTATTGTTCATCATCATGGCCTTGGCCTGGACAGCAACATTTGTTAACTTTTCCAGACTACTATATTAGTATAACTGTTTCACAGTTGCATTACTCAGTTTATGTGGATGTTCGTGTCTAAACAGCTATACCACATGGCATATACAACTGTAATAGTACACAAATAAAGCTTTCCCATTTATGCAAACCTGTGTGTGGTGTTATATCCTTTGATTTCTCTGTGGGTATATGTTGCAGGCAATGATTGTCATTTGTATGGGTGGCTCATACAGTCTCCAGTTGGTAAGGTGGTAACTGTAGGAATAGTGGCTGTTCCATATTGTGCGCACCTACTACATATTTATCTTACTATACATATCTCTGCATGTATATGTGCAGTTACATATATATCTATATATATGTATATATATATATATATATATATATATATATATATATATATATATATATATATATATGTGTGTGTGTGTGTGTGTGTATGTATATCTGTACCTGCATATATGTGTCTGTGTATATGTATCCTGGGGATGCCCATGTCATGTCAGGTCCTGGTTATGGGATCTGCAACTCTCGGTAGTGTATTGCAGGGTGGACATGTTTGGCTGGGGGGTATACCTCTTCGTACAAGACATATATTGTTTGGGGCCTTTCAATCCCATTAACAGTGCATGTGGACATATATGTTTTTGTTATTTACCCATTGTTATCTACAGATGTATGTCAGTATATAGCTATATAGATATATATATATATATAGCTGCTTACATAAATATAACTATATCCATATATACCTACATAGATACATATATATCTCCTTACATATATAGAGCTTGCTGTATATATTTAGACATATAGATATAGACATAGATATCTATAGATGTAGGCATTTGTATGTACATATATATATATATATATATATATATATATATATATATATATATATATATATATATATATATATATATATATATATATATATATATATATATATATATATGTATATATTTCTATATATTTATATCTATATCTGCTTATATAGGATATGTTTTATCTATTTAGATACACACACACACACACACACACACACACACACACACACACACACACACACACACACACACACACACACACACACACACACACACACATCTACATGTTAAATACATTTCCTGTACTGTTGAATGACTGGGCTGGATGATATGTTTGTGAAAACATCAGGGTTATGTATGCCTGATGTGGCTTAATGGTAAATCACTTTGGCTATGGTATGCAAGGTCCTGGGTTTGAGCCTTGCAAAGGCTTTTTAGTTTGTTGCTGGACAGAACAAGGGCCATTGGAGACAGAGTGATTAAGGCACTTTTGAGCAGTTGAAAGCGGGTTTGCGTGGGTTTACATGGAGGTAAGCACTGCTAACTTCCGGTTACAGTTTCTTATACTCAGCTTCTAAATTGCTTAACCAGTGTAGGCATTGCTTATCCCTGCACCAACAGGCTGAAACCCGCTTACTACTACTTAAAAGTGCTTACTCCTGCTTACACCCATGCTAATTTCTTTAAAAGAAAAGAAAAAAGGGTTAATAGAAAAGTGGTGAAAAAAGGGCACAAAGAGGGTAGGACAGTAGGGGAAATAGCTAGGGATGTGCAAGAAGGGTCTGAGGAAGGTTCATAGCTGCCCAGTTCTACTACAGCAACTGCTGTGCATATACACTGAATTTGGAGGTAGACTTGTACACTCAAACCCCTGAGAGATGGGTGAGATCAACAATAATAAGTTGTGATGCCAATTAGACCAGATTACGTGTCCAGTGGACACGTGTGTGAAATGGACAGCTATGTATGGGGTGAAATTTTTTGTGGGGGAACAGATTGCCCTTTATTTTTCAGGTGAGAGTGGGATGTTGGGGTGGTAGTAGTAGGTATAGTTGGGGAGGTGGGTTGGGTAGGTTAACAGACAAGACAAACAAGACGCATATAGGGGCAGTAAATGACACATGTGGGGTGTAAACCCCTTGATGGGGAGGGGTGTTGGGAAATCGGAAGCCCGTGAGCCCCCAGTGGAAACAGTGGGACTGAGGTTCCCTACCCATGGGCAGTAACCACTGCACCTTCACAGCCCCGATGGTGGCTGTGCTGGGGGCTGAGTCGCAGAACCAGACTGATGCTCTAGTTGCAACACATGGCCCTTGAGCTGGCATAGAAGATCACCAAGCTGCTTGTTGAGCTCTCTACACATCATGACCTAGACCTGGTGATAGGTGACAGGTTCCTGTCCACCCACTCCCAGGGGGTGAACCCCATCCCCTGAGGCGGTTCCAACTTAAGGTGGTGCAAGACCAACGGACAAGGAGGTCTCGGGTTGGGGCCAGAGATGCTGGTGCCCGGTGCCACGGCCAGCTGAGGTGGGACATTTGGGTCCGCTGGGACCGACCTTCCCAAATGTGCTATAGTGTTTAGATTTCATCATCATATGTGGGTTAGTAATAGTTGACAGATTCTAGGGTTAGGTATAACAGCATGCATAGATATTCCCATTAACCCAGACACCAGATATGGAACAGTTGCATAGCAAACAGAACACATGCATATATGGGACCACAGTGGTAATAAGAACAGCATGCAAGTACATTGATGGCACCATGCCACCAATGTTGGAATATTTCATTATAGCACATGCATGGGAGCAATTAATATATTTATCAAACAATTGGACATTATCAGAACATAGGTGTCATTACATACCAGTTGGGGTGGGTATGTTGATTATTGTTGGAGATATGGTGGGGGGGAGAGAAAGATGTCAATTAACAACTAATATATTCCTGTAGTCTACATTACTCTCCTAGTCAGTGCTGTTATCTGTACCTTACAAGTTTTACTACACTACCCTATAGCCTTAGTTTGGACAGTGATATGGCTGTCGTCATTGTTATATATGAACTGGTTTTACCTGCAGTATACACCTCTTACCTGGTATACCTGTGGAGGGAATGCTTGTTAACACTAACTAACTGTTTTTACACATACTCCCAGATTCCAGGTTGATGTGGTGCACATAGCTATCCAACTCTTTCTGCACAGACTCTGGCCATGTGTTGACCACATGCAGGTGTGCTGGGACATATCTAGAATATTGCCCTCTTCAACCTTTAGTGAACTGACACACACATATACATGCTTTCCTACACAGTTATATTATGTAGCACAGTATGAGTGACAGTGATCAGTGATACATTATTATTCAGAGAAACTGCAACACTCACAATTCCCTACAATACCAGAGTGAACAGTACCAGTACAGGATATTATGGTCTTTATTTCTCAGCACGATGTTCGTATCTGACGTACCTGTGAGAGCAATGTTTGTTAGCACTACCTGGCTGTTGCCACACAAACTTCCAGATTACACATTAGTATTATGCACATACATCTCACTGTGTTACTGTACACACTCTGGTCACAGCTTGACAACAAGGGGATGTAGACAGGACATACTTGGCTTATTACTCTCCTAACAGTTTTGGGGGTTGCTACAGTGACAGGTTTGTTCTCATAGATGTTTGACAATCACTTGTCTTCCCTGTTTGCTGGCTAAACATCTAGAATCATCCCACAGACTTACCAGGGGACAGGTAGCAGATATTTTCCCATATACTGGACATTCTGGCCTCATCTGTACAGTTGTGGGATATGATTCTGTATGCAGCCTACTTCCACTCACAGGATTCAGACTATGACTGTGTCTGCTACAACTTAAACACACTGTCCATCACAGTTGTGTCTGCTATATAGATATTGCTGTATATCGCCTATCTGCTTTCTGTCTTATTAATTCCTGTGCTTTTGCATTCTGGCCTTGTATTACAACACTCTTATACAGATTTCCTAGACAGTTATATGTTGTAGAACAGTGTGGGTGGCAGTAGTGTGTAATACCTTATTATTCAGAGCAATTGTATCAGTCGCACTGCCATACAATACCAATGTAAACAGTACCAGTACTGGGTATCATTCTTGTATTTCTTGGCACAGTGTTAGTATCTGACACACCTGTGGGATAAATGTTTATTAGCACTAACTGAATGTTCCCACACACAGTACCAAATTCCACATGACTATTATGCACATACATCTCACTCTGTTACTGTACACACTCTGACCACAGCTTGACAAGTTGGGGTGTAGATGGGACATACCTGGCGTCTTTGTCTCATAAGGTATTGGGGAGTTGCTAGTGTGCCAGTTTTGTTCTCATAGATGTGTGTCAATCAGTTTTATATCCTGTTTGTTGCCTATACATCTGGGATCATCCCACTAATTCCCCAGGGGGACAGGTTGATAAGCAACAGATATGGGCCACTTTAGAGGACATTCTGGACATATCTGTACAGTTTTGGGGTATGATTCTGTATGCAGAGTACTACCACTGGCAGGATTTGAACCATGGCTATGTGTGCTAAAAAAACAACAGTTCACATCTCAATTGCATGTGCTATTCAGGTTTTGTTGTCTGCATTTTCCCTGTTTACTATCTATGTGTCTCTCAGTTGTACTAAATGGCGTCTGGGGATTACACCTATCATATACAGGCATTCTTACACATTCAATTTATGGTGCACGGTTTGGGTAACAGTGCTTAATACAACAGTACATGATTGCAAATCTACATTACCATATGATACCAGAGTATAAACATGCAGTCCAGAAGTTAGACCTTTATTGTCAGACTATTACACTTTTATTGACATACAAACGATATGAGACTCTTCCTGCCATATTCTCTAGTGTATGCAGTACTTGCCTTGAGCAATACACGTTATATACAGGCAATTAATTTACTACTACTTTTACTTTTATTTCCTATGACAGTAAATGCATGAGTATTACTGAACTACCTCGCATTGCAACCTCACCAGGTGACTGATGTGGGCCTCCTGGTTTGTGTCCCGCTCCATTGCAGCTGTGGGTGGCATAAGAGAATATTTATCCATACCTATCCATGATATACCTGAGCTGGCAACTATTACACACATAGTGGGGTGATACTTACACATAACTGGAACATCCCCTGCTGTTTAATCTCTTGGATCCACTCCTCCAAGAAGTCCCCCTTACGCTGCTTCAGGTCAGCATAGTGATGCCTGACTTGCTCACCAGTTTGGGGTATGCCAGTGGCACTGGTGAGGTCATGGGCGAGATGGTCCCAGGCCTCCGCCTTTTATTGGGAGCCCTGGTACTGGCCCTGCAACAGTCTCTGATCATGGTCTTTGACAAGGATTCCCGCCATGACTTTGGACTCTTGGATGCACCAGCACTGTGCCCGAAAGTGCACACCTTCTCCCCTTACTGCCATTGTGCCTGCAAGGGGAGGCTACAACCAGTTATGAGATGTATTCCCACCTCTTGGGTTTAAGTAAGGCCAATTTCCCGCACTTTTCTGTGATTGGCCAGTTTTGAAAAGGCTAGGCTATGGCCAAACCTGCTTACCTAGGGTTGGCATTGTTTAAAAGGCCTCCTAAGCTGGCCTGTGCAATGCTTAACATTGCTTACATTAGACTTTGCATTATAATTCCTTTTTGGCATTGAGCTATTAGTCATTACACCTTATATGTATGCCTGGTATCCATGATTCATGTGTACATACACTGGTCCTTGTGTTTTATTGGGGACTTCAACACTCTATTACAATTACACCTGACTTTTGGCCTTACTGCTTTACCCCGGTTCACATATTTATGTTATGTAGTTGGTTGAGACACATATGTCTGTATACTGATTCCTTTCACAGATTCAGTTTGGTTTTACTATGGTGAACACTTGTTTGCTGATACCTCATTTTTCTGTACGTCTGTGTTTACTTGGTGGTTAACTACGGTGACTACAGTGCATGGGTTCCTCGGTTTGAGACCAATATGGCTGTTTATTTTGTTGCTGGACAGAACAAGGGCCATTGGATACAGAGTGATTAAGGCACTTTTGAGCAGTTGTAAGCAGGTTTGCGTGGGTTTGCACGAGGGTAAGCAATGCTAACCTCCGGTTAAATATGCTTACAGACAGTTAGCTTCAATATTGCTTAACCTGTGTGCGCATTGCTTACCCCCATGCAAATGGGGTTAAACTCACTTACTAGTGCTTAAATATGCTTACTACTGCTTATTGGTGCTTAAACCTGTCTATTAGTGCTTTATTCAATATGATACTGACACCTCAAATGTGCATTTACTGCAGTACTCCAGTTCATAAATATATGTTATTTAGTGGGTTATGCAACATAAATATTAGTCATAACGTGCTTTGCCATGGACAATGGAATGTCTGCTCGCAAGGTGAATGCTCTACCCACTACACTATTGCTATGCTGCTACAGTTGCATATATCTTCCTTGTTATCCTCTTCAGCCATTTAAGCTGCATTAACCATAGCTAAGTGATTTGCACACCCGCGCAGCTATGGTTAGCTTTAATCGGATTTTAAAATAAAAAATAAAGGGTTTGTTCATTTTATTGGTGATTACTTGCTGTTGTACACGAGGGGGGATGTTGGTGGGAATATGTGGACACCTATGAGTGGTCTCACTCATTTCTTGCCCCTTCATACTGTTCTTCATTTTGGAGGCATGTATATTCTGAGAGCTCTGCTCTCAGACACGCCCCCTGCACTCTTACATGCTCCATGTAAGATTAGGAGCTCAGGCACCTCACTTCCTTACTATGTATGGGGTGCAGCCATCCTGCTCCTAAATGGCCGCCTCTGTGCAGGACTAAGCTAGTCCTGCATAGAGGAATAGTAAATCCGAGGGACAGTAATTTTAACTCGGCGAATACTTTGTTTAAATATTTAGAGATATACATAAAACAAATTGGAAAGATACTATGCAAATAAATTACACAGTGTTAATAAACACTGTCAAGGATCACTTAAATGGAACAAAATATTCTTTACCATGGAGGAAAGCTTAACCTTGGTTAAAATGATTATATAACCTAAAATTTTGTATATCTCCCAAACCATAATAGCTTTTCTTCCAAAAAATTAATGAAGCAACTTAACTCTTTATTGGTTAAATTCTTCTGGTTTCCAGAAAAACTAAGAATTAGTCACACATGGCATTACAGAAATTGGGAAGAGGACGAAATAGCTTTTCCATATTTAGAACTATATGCAGAATCAATTATTCTTAACATCATAAGTCAATGGCTAAATTATAAGTGCACATCTATTTGGAAAAATCTACATAAAACAATATTAATAGATAGTAGGGAAACAATAAACGATATGTTTTCTGAAGCAGAAAAAGTTTATTTGGTCATAAAAAAATTGCTAAAATACAAGTAAAAAAGAAAATTTCTCTCCCATTGTTGACTTCATAGCAAAGAACGTTAAAAAAAATAATGAACAAAGGTTACAAGATGAGAGACCTTTTATTTTTAATGTTTTCTATAGCATTTACAAACAAATGTTTGGACTCTTACAACATGGAAAAAAATACGAGAAATGAAAAGAAATGGATTAGTATTTTGGTATCAGTTTCTTGATTCCAACTATATACAGGAGGCCACTTCCCTCATAGCAAGATATAACATAAATCAAAACAATTGGCTAAACATACAGACATTCAGAGTATATAGTAAATTCATTCAAAATAATTAAAATACTGAAATCCACATCTAGACCCAAAATTCTTTCACTTTTTTGCAAAAGTAATACATTATGCAATAATGATGGGTTTTCAGTGTCAAGATTATATTGGAAATTATGAACAGACATACAAATCCCAGATGAATCTTTATGGAATTATGCAGAAAATAATAATAAATTCAGTTTTTTCAGAAAAGGAAAAAGCAATAATACTTAAATCAGTTAGTAATTCTACATCATCTTCCTTTTGTAAAATCTATACATGGAAATTCTTTCACAAAAGTTTCTTTACACCTCATAAAGTAGCACTGATGCTGGGAAATGAAATATCGGAATGCTGGCAATGTGAAGAAACAGTATGTGCAGACTGGGTACATATGTTTATAGGATGTAACACTAATCCCTTTTTGGCAGGAATTTAAATCTTTTATAAAAGTGTTGTGGTCGGATAAATTTGAAGTGAATGACTCACTGTTACTATTTAATGCTCCGATACCAGCATACATTACAGGTACACAAGTGCACCTTCTCTGGTCCCTCCTTGCAATAGCAAGAAAAACTATTACCTCAAATTGGAAGAGTAAAAAAATGATATAATTTGTGGCCAAAATTCTGTGTAATAGAGAATTGTTGACTATAACTTCAAGAACTTCAAGAATGACACATAAACAACTGGCTTGGTTAAAACTTAAAACATTGTTAGATAAAATGTGAATGTATTGACAAAAGCATATCTGTTATGGACACTGTATATAGTTAGGTTTATTTTCATTGTTTAATAGTTTTGTTACATCTGTATTTATAAAATTCAATAAAAATTACGTGAAAAAAAAATAAATAAATAACTCCCCTTTCCATCATGAACTTTTACAACTTTTTGATAAGCAACAGTGTGATTTTCTGGAACTTCTAATTAAACAATATGAGGCACAAATTTCAGAACTGAAGGATGACTTGATCTGATTGGAAAATGCAATTAGGTCAGACTATCTCTTTTTGAGATACAAATTTGACTACTGTCATATTTTTACTAGTATAGACAGTACCATGGTTAAATTGAAGGAAGTTAAAATGAAAAAGCTAGCTAGGGATCAAAAGGGCTATGAGAGGGGTATGGCATACCCTTCTCCTCTAGAGTCACAAGTTGATTATAACCATGGAAACAACAGTATTAACAACAACAATAGTACACAACAGATTGGCTATGGTGACATAGTGGGCATTAACTCTGACTCTGGAGGCCCAAATGAGCATGATAATGGGGAGTTCAATATAGGAGCTAGACGTAGTGAATGCCTAAGGGACCGTCAATAGCAATGGGGGAACCAATCGAATAACCAGGATTTTCCATCGGACAATCAGAATAGACAACCCTACTCATGTGGAGAGACATACAGGCAGTGATGTCACAAGAGACAGAATAGATGGAGGAGAGAGCAGGACATGAACTTGCTGAACAAACAAGTGATTGTAGCAACAGGCAACCCAAACTTCAGATCTTGACGAATATTGCAGGGGATTTTAAAATTCATACTTACTCTTCATATGATGTCCCTTTGGGTTTAATTGAGATTCTAGCTAAAGGTTTATCCTTTGTACCTACAGCATGGGCTAATTTACCAAGGACATTATTGGACTTTAAGATTTTCTTACGTAAGTTAAATCTAAATTTATTATTGGGTGCTAATGTTCAACTGAATAATGATGTTACAATTTCTAGTGTTTTGAATCCCCTGTTACACCCTACCCTGCTCTTGTTTGAAAAAATGTGTGAAATGGACATTAGATCAGCACTTAATAGACCAGGAAGCCCTTGTATTAAGCATAATATTTCTGAACAGGATAGGCGTGCACTTCAAGCTTTGCAGTTTGAAAAAAGTTAGAGTTGTGAAACCAGATAAGGGGGGGGGGTGAGTTAATCTTTATGGATGAAGATAACTACAAATCAAGAATGAAACTTATTCTGGAAAGTAAAGCTTATTTGAAGGTTTCTATTAATGAAGTGAATGTAGCTTATCAGCAAATTAGACCAAACTTGAATGATATGTTTATAGAAACCACGATTGATATTGACATATATAATTATGTTAACATGACAGCTTCAGTGACTCCAGTCATTTTTGGTATACCAAAAATCCATAAAGACATAGAAAACCCACCCCTTAAACCAATTGTTGATGGGAGAAAGTCAATAATCTATGCCTGTGCTAAATTGGTGGACACCAAATTGAAAACATATTTAGTGGGTGAATCACAAATTTGCAGTGACTCTTGGAATTTCTTGGAAGCAATTAACAACCTTGAATTTAATGAGGCTTATAACTTCCTCAGTATAGATGTGAGGGATTTGTATACTGTAATCCCTCAGGAGTTGGGCATAAAGTGGGTGAGAGAGCTTTTAGTGAAAAGAGGCAGCACTCAATGAGATTTATTTGGTTGAATATCGCTTGGATATTGTCCTTTCAAATAACTACATCATGTTGGATAATACCCTATATTTTCAGAAAACGGGAGTAGCAATGGGGTCACCATATGGGGGGACCTTTGCAAATTGTGTAATGGCCCATTGGAAAAAATAATTGTTGTATTCAAATTGAATATTCAAGGACAGAGTTTTTTGGTATACACGTTATCTGGACAAAATTTTTATTATTTTCAAGGGGGACATAAATGGGTGTAAGGAACTGGTAAATGAGATGACCAGTCTCACAAACTTCTTACAATTTACGTTTCAATTTGAAACAGACACGATCCCCTATTTGGACATCCAGCTGTCTAAGGACAGGACCAATGTGAGATATGTAGCCAAAATCTTTAGTAAATCGACATACTCTAATACCTTCCTACATTTCGAAAGCTCACATCCATATCACCAAAAAAAAGCTGTGATTAAGGAGCAATTAGTAAGGGCTGCGAGAATAACATCACTTGAAGATTTTTATAGGGAATGTGATTTGCTTAGGAAGATGTTTTGGAAGAGAGCATATCCCCCTCGATTAGTGGATGATGTTATTGCGGAAGTAGTTAGGAAAAGACATTCAAAGCACTTCCCGGCTATTTTGAATAAGGGATTAGAACATGGTGAATTGGACTCTATGATGGAAGTTCTCGAGGTGACCCCGACCCCAAGTACACAAGTAACTTCCATTTACAATATGAGTTTTATCACAACTTATTCCAGTGACTTGCAAACCCTTAGAAATATCTTGATGAAGAATTGGACTTTAATAAATGAAAATACAACAACAAGGCAGAAATTAGGTGAGTGTCCGAGACTGATTTTTAAAAGGGGGTGGAATTTAAAAGGGTTGTTGGAGATTAAACTTAAACCCTTTACATGAAATACTGGTATGTTTAAATGCAGCCGGTGCCATTTTTGTAAACATATTAAAGTGGCTAACAAATTTCAGGTAAACAACAGTATTTTTAATATTAATGATAAATTTAACTGTGACAACAAAGGGGTGGTTTACCTAGCTAAGTGCCAATTGTGAACTAGTTTTTACATTGGCAAGACCGAGCAACATTTTAAACAAAGAATTTACGAGCACCAGTATAATATAGGTAAACAGAATAGATTGAATGCACTAACAAAACACATTATCGAGAACCCTGATCATTATTTCCAGTACTTTGTTATTGAACAAGTTCCCAGGGATGTTAGGGGAGGCCCATAGAATTTAAAATTAGAAGAATGGGAGTTGCTATGGCAATTATGGCTTAATGCCTATGCCTTCCCTCATTTGAATGATGACTGTACAGTTAAATGCATCTTGAAATTAAAAGCACTTGCATGATAATATAGTGCTATTTTTATATGTTTTAATTTTCAGGAGGACATTTTACTGTAGTTTTTGAAGATGCTTAAGGTGATGTAGTAAGATTTGAGACTCTGTTTTAATTTTAAGGCTGAAGGTATGTTTTAATTAGTTAACTAGTGATGTGATGCTATTGGCTTGTGTTTTTATTTAAGCAAGTGGAGTTCACTGTTCATTGTCTGATGAAGTTCATTTATGAAGTGGATGAAAGCGCTTATGTTTAATGTGAATAAATGGTTGTGATTTGTACTCCTTGATGTTTCTTTTTTTTTTGGATTATCTTTATATAAGACATTAGGAGGGACACGGATTATATCAATCTGTTTGATGATTAACTAAGATAGGCAAAGAAGTTGGAGGATAGAAGAAAGATTTCCAAGGGATGTAAAGAGAAGAATAGATTGGACAATAAAATATCACTGAAGTTAAAGACAGGAAAGTGCACGGTATTTCCTTTCAAGTCCCCTAACCATAAGGTAAAGTAACAACTGAGTGGAGTTACCCACAGTACAGAGTAAAATTACTGTGTAATGATAGTAATGCAATAATGAGTCATCAGATTCAAAATAAATAAAAAAAGCATTATGTTCAAAGACAATCAGTTACTAAGGTATATCCTTATTGGGTAGCAAAGTGACTCAAAATAGGATGTAGTAATACTAATGCTACTAACATTGTTTCTCAGGCTACAGCTGGACTGGATTTTACAGCTCTGATGCCCCTCTACAGAAAATAAAACTATGCTAAACTATGGGACTTCAGAGAATACCTACTAGGGTGATAGGGTGACTGGAGGAAAATACACAAAGTGAGACTAAAGCTGTTAGAATGTTTAACACAACATAGAAAAGAAAACAGGAAAGATTATATGGGCATATAAGTCATTAAGGGCCATTGAGATGGAATAGATTTAAAGATGAAGGAGGGCACAAGAAGAAGAGTGTGTACCTTCAGAATGATTAGTCAGAATCCAATCTAGGTGTTAGAAAGGACTCGCTCTTGAAAAGAGTTTTGGATAGGTGGAGTGGGCTACCAGAGTAAATTCTGAACAATACATTCATAGATGCACTCAAGGTTTTCCACAATAGGTGATGGACAAGCAGAGAAGGTATAGATAGGTAAGCTACAGTGTGTTAATTATGCAGAAGAAGGCAGACCACACAAACAACCTTGTCTTTTTCTGCCATCACTGACACCTAATGAAAAGACTTAGTTATACTAGTACTGCATGACTCACTGCATCTATTTACTTCAGGGAGGAGATGTGATTTCCAACCTGAACTATTTTGAATAATACAGATAATGTATTTCTGACCCAGTAATGAGTCTACATGGACATTTAAAGGCATAAAAATCACCCATTCCCTTATTATAAACATCAAATCAAATATGCAGAATTACAGGCCTTGGTAAGTGACAATTCACCTGATGTACTTCACTATACCAAACATTGCTTCAGACTTTTCATCAGTGACAATGACCTGAGAATGGATAAGAACTCTCTTCTCTACAAGGAAAGGTAAAAGAAACAACAGTGCCACAGTATATGCAAAATAGGTTCAGAAATTCTCCAGATACTATTTATATTTGCAAAGCTAATGAATCTTTAATCATTACAGTCAAATTTATTTGCAGTAAACAACTTATGATGTGCTTTATCCCTGACCAGAACTGATGCTTATTTTGAAGAGCCCTGTGATAGAGTGGATCCACATCTGTCACCAGTGGACTTCCTCAAACCTCTGTCCAGGCACCACTCCATTTTGGCATCTTTTTCTGAGACACCATAATTTACTCCGCTGTCTGACTCACCACATATGAAGATGACTCTAAACCTGGGATATTGTCATTTGCCTTGCTGTCAATGCATCCCTCCAAACAACTTTTAACATCACACACAAACGGTGCAGTAATAATGCAGAATCCAGGCATTTGGTGAAAATATATAAACATTTGATGAGTGACAACTAACTGATGGCAGAGTATTAAAAGACCTTGTGGTTGTGTTTGACAGCTATTCATTTAATACCCCACATAACCAATGCTGTCCACAAAGCACATGGAGCTGCACACCCACTCATCCACGAGGTTGAGACCTACACCAGAGAGGACATTTCAGTTAGGTATGCAGCTGTTATCAGACTACTTACAGAATACTGTAACCTCTTCTACTTCCTGTTCAGACTCCTTTTGGAACAATTGGAGAGGAACAAAGATTTCTCAAAAAGAAAATCAAAAGGGACTCAAGGCTGTTCTTATAGCAAAAAACCTACAATAACTGTCTCTGTTCTCTGTTTTTTATCATCTTCACTTGGTGACCTGAACACAAGGGAAGACATGGCCTCAGTACCATGACATGTGACAACTTCCATTCTCAAGGACTTCCACACTTATGGAACAATTTTCTCCTCTCAAACTCAGCCCATCCATCCATTCATTCAATACGAAAATGGATTACTACAATGGCATTCATGTATTCCAACACATGATCCTGGGCAATAGCCAAAAAGTTATAAGCTTGTTCACAAAGCATATAAACCCATCTGTTTCTATAACAAACCATTACTAGATTATTAGATTATCAAGCTGGAAAACTACATTTTAAATCTACATATTCTATGAGGTGACCTATTAAAGGCAGTTATCGGTGCAGACTCCACACAGCCTCTTATTTAAAAGATCTACAGTAATGAGGTAGGGCAGTTGCCTGATGCACACCATGAATTTTAAAATTACTAGTTTGTAGCATGGAGAAAGATAACCATATACTGAAGCAGACTTGTTGGTCAAACAGGAAAAGGCAGTCTCAAAACAGCAGAAGCAGCAATAATGCTCTGAGACTGTGTTCATGCTTTGCAGGGATGTATAGATAAAACAAAACATAAGCTGTCATAGATATCATTTAAGAATTATTGGTCTGTCTGAAGGGAATAGAGGGAGGGGAGCAACTCTATACTGTTCTTCAAAAACAGCTTGCTTTGTTTTAGCAGCATATGGATCTTGCATGTGTGAGAACAGCTCACAAAATTACCCCAAGGTTAAACATTATCTCTCAAGATGTTTTATAATGAATGTCTTCTACACTGCACAGAGGAACAGTTCAAAAAGAATTCATGGAAACTCGTGCAAAATGAAAACTCAGTGTGTTCCAAGAGAATTAAACCAGAGAATGGCAATACATTATATACCAAAAGTCAAGGTTTACATTTGTCCAGTGATTTGGGTGTTAAGAAACTCATTTATTCTTTTCCGGTTAAAGTTTCCTGCCACCCTGGCCTATTATTTCCCACAATAAGCTGGAGAGTTATTAATAATTTGCAGTGAGTTAATAAACTAGCAGTCTTACCTAATGTTATATAGAAATGAAACTTGCATATATGGATGAGAAACAGAAAATTTACCCCAGGACTTCCCCTATACTACTAATGGACAGATGCACCTCCAAAATGCAGTACCCATTGCATGGGTACCTCAAATTATCTATGGTATTATCCCAATTGTGATTATCAACTATTGGATGGGTAAGGTCAAGCCAACATCAAATGGGATAGGTTAATTCAAGCACCAAAAGAGAAAATGACTGGGCTTAAAATGGCCCACATACTTTCCTAAGAACCTATGAGTCTAAGGTTATGGAGATCAACAGAACTATAGAAAGTAGTGAAAGCTAATCACTGGAGGAAAAATAGTAGAAGGTAAAGAAAGACATTATTCAGCACCACCAGTAGCACCATGCAAGTCTCCAGAATCTAAAAATACTAAACCATCTGCTTGTATTAAAATTGTTCTTCTTTTCACACCAAATACTGGAGCACTTGATAATAAAGCCTGTATACTCTTTGCTGCATCACTTTAGTTGTTTTGCTCATATAATGTTTTCATTTGCTGACTTTTACAAACATCAGACCCACCAGTTTCCAAGTTGGAACATTTCATTTATTTGCTGAAATGGACTAATACTAATAAAACAGTTCCAGAGGGTACGAGAAGCACTTCATATAATACTTCCATTACATGCCAGATTTACTCATTGAGTACACACTGTCTCTTACATGAGTAAACAGGTATGTAAAAAGAAATTTCACTGCCACTGGAATAGATAAAATTATTTTGTTACTTTCTTTGCTACATCTTTATTTGGATCTTTAGAAATCTTTAAAAAGTAAAATACTGCTACAGAATATTTCTTTTTTGATGTATTACATGTAATGATTAGTGAAAATGTTTTAAAACTGTTATAAAGAAAAAGTTATGATGGCATTTACACACACACACATGCACACACGCATACACGCTCACGCACACGCACACGCGCGCGCATACACACACACACACACAAACACACACAAATACACACACACGCATATATATGTCTGGAGTGTGGTACTATTTTTGTATTTGAAATGCCACCACATTGCATCTGTGGCTTTTCTGTTATGTGGTTTCAATGAGCTTCATACCCACAGTGTTTTCAGAAGACATTGCAAAAAGGGTACAGGTGATTGAAGATTTCTACAATATGATAGCACAGAGAAGAATGAATGAATGATATGTACCTATTATTGTATACAGTCAGGTATATTCAGACATATATAGTGCACTGCATTCAGTGAAATAGCATGATCAAGAACTATGCACAGGGCAGAGACAATTTAGAGATAGATGTGGCTCCCATTCTAATGACTACAAAATGACATGCACTCCCCCCCCCAAAATCTTCCATTAAGCAGAAAAAAAAAACAGACATTCCTTCTACTAGCACACCAACCAGATGCATGACACACGCCTCCTGCCCTAGCCATTCATGTGCCATTTTTGTGCCTTGCCCCCACCCTCCTTCAGCTTATTTTATTTGAAAGAAATAGCTTCTTTTACACTGTAACAAGCTGTTTGCTACAAATGTAGCAGATAATTGCTACAGTTTATACCCTACCTAGCACAGACCACTATGGCACTCATGTTTTAGTTAAAACAAAAATAGTTTCTCTTTTTAAACTGTAACAAACTACTTGCCACAAATGTTGCAAGCAGTTAGTATAGTTTATACTCTGCCTGCATGTAGTGCTACAGTGCTCAGTTTTAGTTAAACAAAACTGTAACAAACTGCAGTTGCTAAAAGTTTAGAACACACACACTGTGCGCTACAGTGTTCAGGTTTGACCTCAAATGCTATACTGGCTTTTAAAAAGGAGTATTACATTAAGGAGAGATAGGGTTTGGCTGATCAAACCTCCAAAGGAACAGTTACCCCTCTTACCCCACCCTAGATATGGTACCGGTTCTGTGTAGCATTACCCATTTTTGCTTCAGGAATCTTTCAGCATCCATATGGGGATTTTCTACAAGTTTTGCATGCCTCAGACTTGCTAATCCTTCATTAGCTCCTAGATGTGGTGCTGATGTCTGTGTAAGAGCATATGTGGTTGTCATGGACTTCAGATGCAACACAGCCCATTTTCCCAAGATCCTGGGAACCACTCTTTGCATTCACATTTTCATGAAGGCCCCAAATGTTCCACATGGTGTCTCATATCTCAAATGGAAGGGTTTCCACTCTAAAGAGTGTCAGGTGATGTGTAGTGCACAAGGCATTATGTATATTGTATCCCTTCCAGGCAATTGCAATGATTCCCAAATATGGTATATGTGCAGCTTGTCAGTGATTTCTACAGAAGGGCTTTCCACTGGGTTATATAAATGTTAGATCTTTAACCCTATATACCATAAATGTCTGGTTACATGGCTACAGGTAATAGGTCACTCATAATGGCATTTGCTGTTGAGTGTTGCAGATGATGTTTCCTATGCCTTAGAATCATGGCTGATGAACCCTAAACCCTACCATGTAATCTGCAGCCACCAGACAGAGACAGAGATGGCATACAACACTGAATTTGGTACAATCAGGGAGAATCACTGAATATGTATTCAGAGTGCTGAAGTCCCACATCCACTGTCTGGATTCATCTGGTGGTGCATTGTAGTACATTTCAGAGATTGGTAGGGTCATGGTGCTCAATGCTAGAAGTCTAAATATCAAACTACACTCACTTGGAGCACTCCTTAAAATGAAGAACATCAACATTTGTGCTGTAACAGAGACTTGGTTCAAGGCAGCAGAAAGCATCCCTGCACTACCACGCTATAACTCAATCCACACCTTTCAGCCGCAGAACTTGGACCAAAGCTTCAAAGGCAGTGGTGTTTCCATATTCATAAAGGATGCACACACCTCCAGACTGGTAGTCCAACATAATGCATCAGAGATACTTCAGGTGCAGCTGACATTGAGTAAGACAGTGAATCAGGTTGTAGCCTGCTATAGGTCCCCAACCATGTCCCAAGACTCACACTCTATGTTCCTAAGCACCCTGGAGAATATTAGGGCCCAACCTAACACTCTCCTACTGGCCATCTTCAGCTACCCCTCCATTAACTGGGAAAACTACTCATACACCAATACACTTGCCCAACATTTCCTGGAATATATTAATTCCAATGCCCTGGACCAGCTCATTCTTACCCCCACTAGAGGTAGCAACATCCTTGACCTGGTCATTACCAACATGGACGACTGTTGCTCTACACCAATATTCACCTCCTCCCTGGTTAGAGCCGACCACAAACTAATCACCTTGGAAATCCACATTCCACCACACCCCCCACCCCTGCAAAGGTAACCATCATGAAAAGCTTCTCCAAAGTTAACTTTGGGTTCATAAAAACAGAGGTGGCTAACTTCAGCGCACCCATGCAAATGAAGAATAGTTGCATGACCGCTGAATCATACACCAATGCACTGTACGAACACGTACACAAATGCATGGATCTTGCCATACCCAATAGAACCAAGACTCTCTCCTCCAAAAGAAAGGAAGGCAATCTGGTGGTCCCCTGCCATAAACTAACTCTACAATAGAAGGAGGAAACTGATGCAGAATAAGGTGAAGTCTCAAGACTGGAAAAACTCCCTTATCAGCCTGAACAAAAAGTTGAGATCCCTCATCAAATACTCTAAAGCTAGCTATGAAAACAGAATTGCAGCAGATAGTAAAGACAACCACAAGGCCTTCTATAGCTATGTAAAGAATCTCCATGGCAGTACCCAGATTTGCTCTGAGTTACTGCACAATGGTGCCTCCTATACCAAGCCAACATATACTGCCATTATACTGGCTGACAGATTCAGTGCCAACTTTTCCCCTCTACCCCCCCCCAAAGGACCAATAACAATATCAGTAGATTGCCAGACACCCAGTGGTACTGCTGCACAGGTTAAAACAGTGTTATCCAAGGCCAAGAATACAGTTTCTATGGGACCTGACAATATCCCTGGTTGTGTTCTACATGAACTACAGAGGGAACGGGCACCTCACTTGTGCTTCCTGTTCAATCATAGCCTCACCTCAGGTTTTGTCCCTACCAAATGGTGCTCTGCTACAGTCATCTCCCCAGAAAGGAGGAATGACTACAGACCCTGGGAACTATCACCCCATTAGCCTGATGAGTCTGATATGCAAAGCTATGGAATGCATCATCATGGACCTAATAAACAAGGATATAGGAAATCTCCAAACTCTGGATCCCACACAGTTTAGTTTTGTGAAGTGTAGATCATGCCTTCTCAACTTGGTTGACTTCTTTGAGTCAGTTACCAGAGTTGTGGATGAAAGCAAGGTGGTTCATACAGCCTACCTAGATCTTGCCAAGGTCTTTGATACCATTCCCCACTCAGGAATCATAGAAAAACTCACTAAGCTAGGCATCAACCCCTATATCACTATGAGAGTTTCAAACTGACTCCAAGTCAGGCTACCGACCAGTCATGAGTGGAATACCACAGGGTTAAGTCCTGGGTCCTCTTCTGTTTGGTATCTACTTCTCTGAAGTCCAGGCCAAAACAAAGGGACTCTAGATGACAAAGTTTGCAGATGATTGCAATTTGGAGCTATTATTAACTCCCCAAGTGATGTTGACATCCTATAAAAAGGCCTCACTGAGACCAACGACTGGTGCCAGAATTATGACCTTAAGCTCAGTGCCAAAAAATGTGTCATCATCCCCTTTGGGAAAAAAAATGGTTCCCATGAATTACTACACTGATGGTAGTCCACTGAACACATAAAGTGTTTTAAGAGATCTGGGAACACAGGTTGACAGTAATCTCTCTTTTGACCACCACATTGCCACTGTGGTCAGAAAGTCCTTCTATGTGGCACATCTCATTACTAAGGGTTTTGCATCCAGGAAGAAAGAGGTCATTGTCTCCCTCTACTCTTCCCTCATTAGGCCAATCATCGAGTACAATGCCTCATTTGGCATGTACCTCACTAGACACCTGCAACAACTGGAGAGGCTGCAAAAGTACCTCACAAAGAGGATCCTAGGCCTTAAATACTTGTCCTATATGGACAGACTCAAAAACCTCCAATTATTCACTATCTCATATTGCCTACTTAGAGGTGATCTCTGCTTGACTTACAAAGCCATGTCTGACCCAGCTTTGTTAGAAATGCTACATCTAAAGAAATTCCAATCTCTCCACACCACATGCTCCAGAGACCTCACCCTCATTACCACAATCAACAGAATGAGCTGGAGGGACAGGTTCATAACCCAGAGACTGCCCATACTATGGAATAGACTTCCTATACATGTCAAACAGAGCACCTCACTGGCCCTCTTTAAGAGAAATCTTGATGAGTGGATGGGAAATAGAAAATTCACCCCGGGGATTACTCCAGTGGCTCTACTCGACAGAGGCAATGGGAACTACGGTTGGGTGGCACAATGCCAGGGTAATCCTATGGGCTAGGCTGGTAAAGGCTCCAGGGCCATTAGCCTAGTACACACCTATGAACCTATGAACCTATATATGTGGTGTGAGCCAGGCTACAAAACATGGTGCTGTATTATCAGTTACAGCAAGAGGAGACCATAGAATTGACTGTGATAGCAGAACCATAAGCAAAAAAAGAAGCTGGGTGCAAATTCAGAGGTATATGTGGCCACACTGGGCCCCTGTGCATGGCAGAGGCAGGGGCAATGTATTACTTCATTGGCAAAGAGGTGGTAACTGGTTCACAGTTGCAGATCATAACAAAACAAACATAGTTCAAAAGTGAAACACTCATTTATATAAACAGGCTATTTCATCTGAAATTGCCATATGCATAATTACTAGAGGGGCAGGCAGGACACAATCATTATCATCATCACCATCATCATCATCACCATCATCATCATCATCATCATCATCATCATAATTTACACAAATGTGAGGCACACTGGCATGTATCAACAATATGGCACGGCTGGAAGGGTCATATGGCAGATATCCAAGGTAGGCAAACACATAGATGAGGTTTGTGGGTTATAAGGGGCATGGGGTCAAGAGGAGGTCACTCCACACTGTTTGCATATGCAGACAAATTACTGTGCTGTGTGGTACTGCCAGACTGGCAAGGGTACATGTTATTTGGGGGAAATCTACTGGTGAATGCATACTGCAGAACTGCAGGACCTTGAATAGGATGCTCAGTGGAGTAACCTCAGAGAAAAGCCAAATGAATGTTATCTATGTCCACATGACTATCCATGGCCAGGGGTAATGACCACACTGGAGACCAATGTGGGAATCCATATCCAAGTGAATGTTTATGGCAAGGGTTGTAGGTCATGATGGAATCAAATGAGCACCATTCATGTCCATATGATCATCCATGAATTGAGTGGAGACCACAGTTGAGCCAGATGACTGTCAGCCATGCCTATGTGACTATCCATGGCTAGGGATTGAGACTATGGTAGAGCCTAATGAATGTCATTCATGGTCATGTGACTGTCTCTGGTCAGGAATGGAAGTCACAGTGGAACTGGACATCTATGAAAAGTGACTGTGCTCACCTGCAACTTGCAGCCAACAGAGGCCACAGAGATCTTAATTTTGATTAAGCAGCACACTGAGTACCTTTGACATTCTCTGAGATGATCTGACTGACAGCTGTCTGCATCTGGAACTCAACCTTGCATATCCACATTTGATACATATAGGAATACCCACATCATGGAATAACTGAGACTCAGGGTGTCAACAGACACTAGTACACCTCTGCTCAAAGACGTGTGTAAATCTTGAAGGTCGCATGGCCCTCCAATGCTGTCTGCATATCTGCTGCCTGGATATCATAAGTGGAAATCACAATGATAGTACATTCTACACCAAACTACTGTATGAGAAGGGACTCTTCCCTCCAATATTAATGTGTCTGATGATGATATGATGATAGGAGGTACTACCAGCCATGCCAGGAGAAGCAGGGCAGTGGATGTGCTACATATGCCAGCACAGCTAGCTGGAATTTTGTAAATAATGATATGTCATCTTTATATTAAACTAATTTGTACAGATGCTTGTGCTGCAAATGTATTTGTGATGTTTGCTTGTGTTAAACTGTATCAACAGTGTGCCTTGCTGGAAGGAAAATACATGTACATGTATTATTGTAACTGAATTAAATGTAAACATTGTAACAGCATATACTGGAAGAGAAGAGATTAATCCACCTGACTTTAGAAAAAATATTCTTGAAATTAAATTACTTTATTGGCTAAGCCATAAAGATGTTATCCCACAGTTTTGAAGGGCGCAAGAGATGCAATGTCTGTACTAGAGAATAGGTTGTAGCTCCTGTAGGAAAAGTGGAATAGTTTTATGGGTTTATGACTACCAGCAGCTGCACATCTGAGCAATGCTCTATCTGTGTGTATTGTAACATGTAGATGCTAAACCCTGATAGCTTCTGGCAGTGGGGGTTGCATGGGAACCAGAAGTCAGATGACCAGATGAATGTGATGTTATTCTGTATAGAAATAATGTTTTAATATTAGAGGAGACTGAAGTCTCAGCACCATTCTGTATTCTGTCTTGGATCTGACAACAAGGACCACTCACTCATCTTGCCTAGCTCTATTCAGTAAGTGGAAACAATAATTATTTTAGTCAATCAGGAATAAATAGTGAGACTAGCTAAATACTGTTTTTCTATAACTGTGTGAAAGTTTCCTTCGGTGTTATTTTTAATATTCCCTGTGACTGAAACACTAGTGTTTACTGTAAATAGATATTTAGTATTTTCATGTTCTTTTATTATTTATTATTAAATATATTTAAACTTTTCATTGTGGCTGGTCCTTTTTAGAAAATGTTTAAGTTTTGAGAGAATTTGCACATATTTATTTGAATAATTCTGGCCACTCCTGAAAGCCTGGCTTTTTAGTCAACATTACCATTTGCATTAATATTAATTTCACTCAATATAATTGGATACCCTTTTAAGAGCCTTATAGTAACTGACTGGTAGCAGTGAATCTACCTTATAGTATGGGTAAAGTTGGTATGGCATGTAATCTGTGCCAGCCTTTCCCAGGTGTGTGTGTGTGTGTGTGTGTGTGTGTGTGTGTGTGTGTGTGTGTGTGTGTGTGTGTGTGTGTGTGTGTGTGTGTGTGTGTGTGTGTGTGTGTGAAAATTAAATCTCAAAGATTGTGTGTGTCAGCTACTTGAAGCGGGGACATGAAGCACTGGTTTCACAGAGAGGGTGCTGGAGGACTTGGCTTGCACACTCAGCTGAGAACCTAAGCCTACACCTGTGCCAGTGTAAGTCTTACTGGGGATCTGAGAGTGAGACAGATATAGAGACACCCAGACCATGCGCTGAGTGTGTGCTTTGTGTGCTCTTAAGGGAAATTGTGCTTGATGCAGAGAGGTCTGCATTTGGAAATACTGAGTGTATCCTTTTGTATTCTAAGCAAATGTCCCTCTCCAGTGTCAGTGGTGAGGATTCAGGCTCCTTTATTACTGTTCCAGAGTAGGGACATCACAGATATGTGCCATGTTCACAATGCCATCATTGTCATTCTCTACAGATCTGCCTATGTCATACATATGCAAACCTGAAGTGCTGGATCCTCCCCCAATTTTAAAAGAACCTGTGAAGGCATACATATAACATAATAGTGTGTAAACAAGTAGATGTGTGATGCCCACCACCAACACCAAGCATATTACAGACAGATGGATACCAAGAATATACATAGACTATCAACACATACATGCCTTGTTGTGCAGTTTCAGGCCAAATATCCTTAGGTTTCAGAAATGCAGTATAGTATGTGCGAATAAACAGTACGGAGGTGCTGGGTAATGTTCTATTGGAATGGCATGTCCCACAACTAAGCTGGTGTATCCCCATGGACAGTTGTAACATGTGCTGCAGGTGTTTCCAGTTTCAGCCCTGGTATTTTTGGGTGTCATTAATGTAGATAGTCTTGTGTAAGTACACTAGACTTATCTGCTGCCAGATTCCTCCATGACTGGATGTAACAATACTCACAGTGGGCATCATCAACAAACTCAAACCCAGCACTCATCCAGTCCACCATTGAAAATTAGGGTCAGCACACACACGTGCACACACACACACACACACACACACACACACACACACACACACACACACACACACACACACACACACATACACACACACATTGGATCATAGGATCATAGTATCATAGGAAGTTACTAGGCTACTGGCCCTGAGGGCCTTATAAGCCTAGCCAAGAGTTTAGCCTGTGCATAGACAAATCAGCATCCAATGCCCCTGTCCAGCAGGGACACAGGTAGAATACCAGGGTTGTATTTTCTATTTCCTATCCAGTTATCCAGATTGTGCTTAAAAAGGGGTCAAGAGGTACTCTGCTTGACGTGGAGAGGGAGTCTATTCCATAGATGGGGGAGTCTGTCTCTGGGACACAAATCTGTCCTGCCAGCAAGTCCTATCAATGTCACAGACCAGGTTGAGGCCACATGTGCGAGTTACTCTAGTGGAGCTTGACTTGTGGATATGTAGCAGTCCCATCAAGGCAGGGTCCAATATTGCCTTGTATGCCAGACAGAGGTCACCTCTGAGGAGTCTGTATATGGTAGATTTTTGAGGCCCTGGATTCTCCTGGTGAGGAACCTCTGTGGTTTCTCAAGCTGCTGCATGTGCTTTGTGAGGTATATGCTGAATGGGACATTGTACTCAATAATGGGCTTTATAAGGGAAAAATACAGGGATGTTATGACCTCCTTGTACCTGAATGAGATACTCTTACTTATGAAGTGGGCCATGTAGAAAGCTTTCCGTACAATGGAAGCAACATGGTGGTCAAAAGTCAGGCTGATATCAGTCTGGGTGCCCAAATCCCTCATGACTGACTGCATGCTTAGAATGTTGTTATTAATGTGATAATTTGTGGGGACAGCTCTCTCTCTCCCCAAAGGGGATGATGATGCATTTTTTATGTATTCAGCTTAAGGCCATGTTTCTGGCATCAACCTTTTGTTTGTCCACCTTGTGGATTGCCAGTATCCCTCTCTGCTTTCTCTTTCACTGCATGTCATAATACTTAACACCTCTGTCTTCTGTATTCTGTAATGCTCTAGTTGCTTTAGCTTTGTCTACTGCAATTTGGTAACAACATTTTGAATCAAGTTATAAAGGACCCCATAACACAGTGAATATACCAAGAGGTGATCTGGTGTGATGGTCTACAAATCAAACAAGTAATGTAATGCAAAGCATTATCTGCCCTATTCCTTGATAAGAGACATGGTTCACTGCATGCACAAGCACTGGCATCAAGTGTGATATGTAAGGCTCTGGAGCTAGACCATCCTACTAAACATGTGCATTATGATAATTATCATCATGGCCATGTTAGGGCATCTAGGTCATGCAAGGTGTGTGTGTGTGTGTGTGTGTGTGTGTGTGTGTGTGTGTGTGTGTGTGTGTGTGTGTGTGTGTGTGTGTGTGTGTGTGTGTGTGTGTGTGTGTGTGTGTGTGTATGTGTGAGCATCTGTGGAGCCTGGCTGCACAGCTGTTGCCCTCCTCACATTAATGATCACATGTACTGTGTTGTTATAGATAGGCTTTATGTGGGTCTATATTAGCAAAATACCAAAACATTGACCCCTATACCGTGAACCGTGAAAATCTCAAACACACTAAACTGCAAAAAAAAAATTTCAAACTGTTATAGTCGGCCAACCCCACCACCAGCTACATACTACCTACCCAAACAAAATAAATAAACCACATACATACACTAACCAAACCCTACTTCTAACCTAAACTAAAGCACCAAAACCCTATCTCCAACACTACACTAAACCCCACAAACAGAACTATCTATAAATTCTCTTTAACCCCTCCCTAATCCTAAGGTCCGTAACTACCGCACACATCCCTTACAGACATACACCTAAATAAAATAAAAGCACAAAACCCTACCTCCAACACTACACTAAACCCCACAAACGCAACTATCTATGCACTCTCCTTAACCCCTCCCTAACCCTAAGGTCTGTAACTACCGCACACATCCCCTACAGACATACACATAAATAATACACATACATATTAAACCCTACACTTAAAAAAAGCCTACACCTAACACTACACTAACTCTTACATACAGTACCTATCTAAGCACTTACCTTAACCCAAATCCTAACACTAAAGTCCTATCTATCACACACTTACCTTACGGAGCTGTACCGCAGACAGGCCAACCAAAACAAATCGACATTTCGAAATTTGCAGTTTTGACCGTTCGGGGTTTATGTATTTTGTGCAATACGGTTTGACGTCTTCATAGTCACCTAAAGGGATTTTCGATCACGTAATAGGAACCCACTTTATGTTACTATGCTGCTCGCTGATGTACCTCATGTGATTTCTGTAGAATATGGCATTGTGCTCCAACTGTCATTTTCAGTCCTGGACTTGAGCTAGTGAGTGGATATTACTTCTGCAGAATATGAATATGGCAAGACTCCTGATTGGTACAGAGGGGAGGCAAAAATATTTTTGCAGCTGTTACACACAGAACACAGGAAGAACCTGCTTGGGGGAGAATTGAATCTAATCTATATATGGTGGGTGTCTTACAATCACTTGCAAGGGTGGTGAACAATACTGTAAGAATCATCTACTCTTGTGAGCAGTGGCAACATAAATGAAGTGATTTGTGGAGGCACTACCCAGACCTTCTCTGCAACTTGGCAGAATAGGTTTGTGAGGGACAGTGCCAATATTGCATTTCTTACTGAGTCATTGTACAGTAGACTTAGCAGTATAGTTTTAACGGCATATTGCTGCCACAGATATGCTGTGTTGATTAATGTATTTCTGTATTGCTGCATAGGATGCAGTCATAACAAATAAGGTTGACAATCAGAGGAGGCATGCCACTTCACTAGATGGGGAAGTAAGTGTAATGTAATGCTGCCATTGTTGTATCTGTGTGTAGCCTACTTACCATAGCACTGTGCATTTGCTTTTCTTGGCATTCTATCATTACCTAGTTATTCATTGCCACTTTAGATTCAACCATTTGCAGATGACATATTGTCCTACTCTGTGCCAGTTATCCCTGTATTTTTCATGTGAACAAGTGTACAGAACTTGTGCACCAATGAGGCTATCTGTTCTATTTCGGTGTTACACAATTGCTTAGTTGTTTATTGCCTGTGTAGACTGCTAGCTATAGATGTGTTATCTGTGTTACCACCCTAACTTGTGCCATTTATGCCTGCATTTGTTATGGTTTGCATGGTAACTCTGCACGCCCTATTTTCTGCAGCAGTCAGCATCTTACTTGTTCAGTTTAATAATTTTGTCATTGTTTTGTTGTTCATTATCATTCTTTCTGAACAGCCTCTAGAAGGTACAAATGATGCAAATTATCTAGAGACACAAGAATTATAGGCAAGATTTAAAAATATAAGATTAAAAGAACTACATTTGTACCATAACATTTTCATTTTAGAATAGTAAATCAATTTGAAACTGGTATCATTAAGTCTGAGAGCAAGTGGTAGATTCTGCTATGTTATATGCAAAATTAATATCTGTGGCAAACTAGGATTACTGCTAAATTTACATGTTCCCTGCTATAACTAACTGGACTTCATAATCAAACTGCATAATTTTATTTCTAATTTCAACATTTTTATCATATAATTGGCGGAGACTGTAATGCTGTTCCTGATTCCCAAAAGGACAGAATGAACAATTTTTTGCAACGATGCAAATGTATCCTTAGCTATCTCAGAATTACAATTTGAGCATGATCTTTTTGGTTGGACTAAGACAAAAAAATAATTGTTTTACCTTTTACTCAAAATGTCATTTTTGCTTTAGAACATATTTTCTTTATTATGATAGCATGGTTACTGTGATGATAAATGATTTACATACTGAGCTACACTACTTTTCAAAACATCCCACAATTCAATTGCAAATGGACTGGTTTATACTGTAAAACAATAAGTATATAGGAACAGTTGTACTTCAAATCCACATTTACTATAAAAAGAGAAGATAAAAATGAAATGAATCTATTACTAGAATCACTTTATAAGAATATACATTATAGATATAATACAGCCATACAGTAGGCATCATTGAAAACTCAGATTAGAGGTCTCTTATAAAAAAGGTTCATACTTTAAAAAGTTAAATAATCAGAAATAAAATGATATTAAGAGGAAAAAACAGACCTTGAAAATAAACTAATCAATAATTTTGATTTGGCTCTAGAAAAAAACAAATTGCTACTTCAATAGTTTTTAAATCTTGTACATGTTTAACAATTATCCAAGAATGAGACAAAATGCTAATCCATTATTCTAAATGGGCACTAAATCCATCAAAGTTATTAGCTTCTCTAATAAGAATTAAAGCTGCACCTACAAACATACCATTATTAAATGAAAAATTAAATCATTTACTTCAAATAGGGATTTATTATTGGTATTTATAATTTTTTTTACCAAACTTTATGATAATTGTCTCAACATTTCACTTAGTGAAATAAAGGACTTTTTAAATTAAATGAATGTTCCAGCTTGACATTTAGAAACAAAGGAAATACTTATTAAACCTTTTTCTTTAGTAGAGATTTTGGTAGGTATAAGTAATTGGAATGAAAAACTCCTGGCCTGTTGTTTTTTTTTTTTCTGTTGAATTGTATAAATATCTTAAAAACAATATCATTAAGTTGTGTTGCATATATTCAATAGGTCTGCAGTTATTGGTATTTCCAATCAGTATTGAAACATACTGAAAATCATCACAATTCCAAAAAATTATGTTGATTTATTAGATCTAACATAAACTACAGACAAATCACACTCATAAACCTAGGTTCAAACATGTATGCTATTATTTTTGAAATAGAATAAAAATATGTACCTTGATTAATCTCTCCATTTCAATTCTGTTCTAGACAAGTGCCCGACCAAATACATTTCAATATCTTCAATATATGAAACAAATGTTCAAAAGTAATCTTTTGCATTATCTGTTGATTTTTCTAAGGTTTTTGATAGAATTGATCTATCATTGTTGTTTTAGGTTATGGAAAAAGTTTATTTTCCAGGCTTCATTTATAATATATACAATATATTTGATGTTGGTGCCATTATGGCACTTTAAAATTAAGCCCTAATGTCTAGGGATTCCTCCCACTACATTTGTGTTGGCTCAGCCATGTAGATGCATTCCTGGAGGTGGTTCTAGAGAGACAACACATGTATAATTAGCATATGTCTCTCTCCTGGAGTGCCTCATTAGTATTCAGCATGTTCACATGGCCAGATATTCATGGTGATGCATGTCATCATGTTAGAGGACCATGCAGCACTGAACATAAAAACAATATGATGATGATTACATAGTGTGTATGAGTTGTGGTACATTTATAAATATGGGTGGAGATTAATATTCTCCCCAAAATTCTATTTCATTTGCAATCTACCTTTTATAAAATTCCCAAGAACGTCTATAATAAAAAAGCTTGTTCTTCTTTAATTAAATGTATCTAGTATTCTAATTTATTAGCATTTCGTATAAGACTAACTATTCCCAAAGTGCAAGGAGAATTACGTTTACTAAAGTTTTGTCTGTATCATCTAATTATAAGGTCAAACAGGTTATGGAAAGCTATCAATAATGTATTATAGAATGATAACTGGTCACCAGCTTGGTCACAAATTTGGTTAAATTGTTCAAATTCTTATTCATATAATTCCCTAGCCATTTCTGTTTTATGAATCCAGAGAATAAGTCACAAAAATAAATCAAAATATATTTTCTTCTCTTATTTAGTCATTTCAAAAATAATAAAAGCACTAAATTTAGAGGATGTATGTATTTTATTTCATCCAACTGATATACAAATACCTTATTAAATAATAAAATGATTGAGTTAAATAACTTTCGATTTTTAAAGAATAAATAAATATTGGACATTATTTCAGTAGAAACTCATTCTTAAGATCATTTCAGATTAAGATTAGAGTTACAAAAGAGTTATTTACCTGTGAAAAGACAAATTTGGAGTTGTATTACAACTACATTTCTTTATAACAAACAAGACATACATAAACTCAATCTTCATATATATTTAAGAAGACCATTACATCTCATAAAGTCATTTCAAAATCATATACATTGATAATTAATTTTAGATTTAAAGAAATATATTCATACTCATCTTTCCAGTCTATTAAAGAAATTTTAAACTTAAACAACAAAGTCAAAAACTTAAAACCTTTTTTCAAAAATTAAATTGTGAATACATTACTTTCAACAAACATACACAAAGTTAACAAGTACTAATGATGCATATATCGATCCTGTTTTAAAAAAAGCATTATATTTTCTAGCTGCAGCCAATAAATGCATTGCTGATAAAATGGACAATGTGGACATTCTTAATATTTTATGGAAATATAGATATAACATTTATGCCAGATATTACTACAGATTTAGAAAATATTGTTTTCTTTAGAAAATATTGTTAGCCCAGCCACTGGGGATGCACAAGCCAGTGCATTTCTTTGTGCCAGTCCCAAGCCCAGATAAATGGTTGTGTCAGGAAGGGCATCTGGCATAAAATTTTGCCAAATCATACATGCAGACAACAGTACAGAAATACATACCGGATCGGTCGAGGCCCAGGTTAACAATGACCGCCACCAGTACTGTTGGACAACAGGGTGCTGATGGAAATTGGGCTACTGTTGGCCGAAGGAGAAGAAGAGGGGGAAGGCATGCCTGAAATCAGGTAAAGGCTAGGACTGTGATAGTGAGGATCAGAACTTTGAATGTTGGCAGTATGACTGGTATAGGGAGAGAGCTAGCTGATATGATGGACCGAAGGAAGGTTGGTATATTGTGTGTGCAAGAGACCAGATGGAAGGGGAGCAAAGCTAGGTGTATCAGAGGCAGCTTCAAATTGTTTTATCATGGTGTAGATGGGAGGAGAAATGGTGTAGGCATTATCCTGAAGGAACAGTATGCTAAGAGTGTTTTGGAGGTGAAAAAAGTGTCGGATAGAGTGATGTTTATGAAGCTGGAAATTGATGGTGTAATTATGAATGTTGTTAGTACATAAGCTCCACAAGTTGGGTGTGCAATGGATGGGAAAGAAAAATTTTGGAGTGAGTTGGATGAAGTGGTGATGACTGTACCCAAGGGTGAGAGAATGGTGATTGGAGCAGATTTCAATGGGCATGCTGGTGAAGGGAACAGAGAGGATGAGGAAGTGATGAGTAGGTATGGTGTTAAGCAAAGGAATGCAGAAGGTCAGATGGTAGCGGATTTTGCGAAAAGGATGGACATGGCTGTGCTGAATATGTATTTTAACAAGAGGGAGGAGCATAGGGTGACATACAAGAGTGGAGGATGATGCACACAGGTGGATTATATCTTATGTAGAAGGGCCAGTCTGGAGGAGATTGGAGACTGTAAAGTGGTGGCAGGGGAAAGTGTAGTTAAGTAAATTGGATGGTGGTTTGTAGGATGACATTGGTGATCAAGACAAGGAGGATGAGTGTGAGGGCAGCACCAAGGATCAAATGGTGGAAAGTGAAAAAGGGTAATTGTGAGGTAATGTTCAGGGAAGAGTTAAGACAGGCACTGGGTGGCAGTGAAGAGTTACCGAATAGCTGGGTAACTACAGCAGAGCTAGTAGAGAGATGGCTAGAAAGGTGCTTGGTGTGACGTCTGGAAAGAGGAAGGAGGACAAGGAGACCTGGTGGTGGAATGAAGAAGTACAGGAGAGTATACAGAAAAAGAGGTTGGCGAAGAAGAAGTGGGATTGTCAAAGAGATGAAGAAAGTAGACAAGAGTATAAGGAGATGAGGTGCATGGCAAAGAGAGAGGTGGCGAAGGCTAAGGATAAGGCGGATGAAGAGTTGTATAAAAGGTTGGACACTAGGGAGGGAGAAAAGGACCTGTACCAATTGGCTAGACAGAGGGACCGAGCTATTAAAGATGTGTAGCAGGTAAGGGTGATAAAGGATAATGAGGGAAACATACTCACAAGCAAGAAGAGTGTATTGAGCAGATGGAAAGATTACTTTGAGGGGTTGATGAATGAAGAGAATGAGAGGGAGAGAAGGTTGGATGATGTGCGGCTAGTGAATCATGAAGTGCAGTGGATTAGCAAGGAGGAAGTAAGGATAGCTATGAAGAAGATGAAGAATGGAAAGGCTGTTGGTCGAGATGACATACCTGTGGATTCATGGAGGTGTTTAGGTGAAATGGCAGTGGAGTTTTTAACTAGATTGTTTAATGAAATCTTGGAAAGTGAGAGGATGCCTGAGGAATGGAGAAAAAGTGTTTTGGTACCAATTTTTAAGAATAATGGTGATGTGCAAAGCTGTAGTAACTACAGAAGGATTAAACTGATCAGTCACAGCATGAAGTTATGGCAAAGAGTAGTGGAAGCTAGGTTAAGAAGGGAGGTGATGATTAGTGATCAGCAGTATGGTTTCATGCCGGGAAAGAGCACTATAGATGCAATGTTTGCTCTGAGAGTGTTGAAGGAGAAGTACATGGAAGGTCAGAAGGAGTTGCATTGTGTCTTTGTGAATTTAGAGAAAGCATATGACAGGGTGCCTAGAGAGGAGTTGTGGTATTGTATGAGGAAGTCGGGAGTGTCAGAGAAGTATGTAAGAGTGGTACAGGATATGTACAAGGGCAGTGTGACAGCAGTGAGGTCTGTGGTGGGAGTGACGGATGTGTTTAAGGTGGAGGTGGGATTACATCAAGGATCAGCTCTGAGTCCTTTCTTATTTGCAATGGTGATGGACAGGTTGACAGACAAGATCAGACAGGAGTCCCTGTGGGCTATGATGTTTGCAGATGACATTGTGATCTGTAGTGAGAGTAGGGAACATATGGAGGAGACCCTGGAGAGGTGGAGATATGCACTAGAGAGAAGAGGAATGAAGGTCAGCAGGACTAAGACAGAATATATGTGTGTGAATGAGAGGGAGGATAGAGGAATGGTGAGGATGCAGGGAGTAGAGGTGGCAAAGGTGGATGAGTTTAAGTACTTGGGATCAACAGTTCAGAGTGATGGTGAGTGTGGAAGAGAGGTGAAGAAGAGAGTACAGGCAGGATGGAGTGGGTGGAGAAGAGTGTCAGGAGTGATTTGTGACAGACAAGTACCAGTAAGAGTGAAAGGGAAGATCTACAAGAGGGTAGTGAGACCAGCTATGTTATATGGGTTGAAGACAGTGGCATTGACAAAAAGGCAGGAGTCAGAGCGTGATGTGGCAGAGTTGAAGATGTTAAGATTTGCAGTGGGTGTGACAAGAATGGACAGGATTAGGAATATATTAGAGGGTCAGCCCAGGTTGTTAGGTTTGGAGACAAAGCCAGAGAGGCAAGATTACATTGGTTTGGACATGTGCAGAGGAGGGATGCTGGGTATAGTGGGAAAAGGAGGCTAAGGATGAAGCTGCCAGGTAACAGGAAAAGAGGAAGGCCTAAGATAAGGTTTATGGATGTGGTGACATGTAGGTGGTTGGTGTGACAGAGCAAGATGGAGAGGACAGGAAGAAATGGAAACAGATGATCTGCTGTGGTGACCCCTAACGGGAGCAGCTGAAAGAAGAATATGAAGAAGATTTAGAAAATATTGTTATTTCATTTGCTCTTCTACATATCCCTCCATTTACACTAAATGAAACTAATTTAAGAACTTTGATAATTGCTTTATACTGATTAAATTTTGTTTTACTAAATATTGGCTGATTTTAATTGCATTAAATTGTGGAAAACTTTGTGAAAAGTGTGTTAAAATTTTAAATTCTTACAAACTGTTACTATACCACATGAATAACAAAATATATGATTACATATAAAAAAATACTCCAAGCATTTTCTCTTTTCTTTTTTTATTTCTCTTTCTTTTTTTAAAAAAATATATTTTTCAAAGAAAAGAAATAATAATTCATCCCCTTAGTATTTTTCTTTACACTAGTAATTAGTTTTAACCATACAGTTTTTTTATTAATGCCCATGCTTTTGTACTGTAAATGATGTGCATAGTTGCCTTGGTATAAATCAGTGCTGGATTACTTTTATTCTTTTTCCTCTTACCTATAATCATGTTTATTTTTATTCTGTTCATGTTTACTGTTTTATCTATTAGTATTCTTTGTCTGTGCAATGGTTATAAATCTTAGTGAAATGTTTTTTTTCCAAAGGAAAGTATGATGGCGAAAAAAAAAAGCAGCTGTGAGCTTTATACAGTGTATCACTGACTTAATAGAGAAATGGCAAGTTATTTCAGTTAAATGCTGTTTCCATCTAAAAGAGCTCATAATAGAATGAGATGAACCCCACCCCATGTGCAAGTACTTTAGGAAATACATGATCTGGTGCAGCGGTAGCATTGTTGCCTCACAGCAAGAGGTTCTCCTGTTCGATTCTCAGCTGAAGCGCCTTCTGTGTCTGCATGTCCTCCCTGTGGTCGAGTCGCATTCGAAAGACATGCATGAATGGGCGTGCCTTCGTTGAAGGTTGGGCATCGAGCTGGCACCTTGGCACTGTAAAAATCTACTGCCAATCATTAGCAGACTGGAGTTCTGCTGTAGCGACCCCTAACCAGGAAAAGCTGAAAGAAGAAGAATGGAGCAATAAAAAGAAAGAACACCAATTACAGCTTTCATTAAATCCAATAATATAACCGAAGAAATGTCAGATATAAATAAATAAAGCTGATTATAGAGATCTGTGATTGTTCAAACAATAAAATACTGATTTGGAATCGAAGACAAGCTTTTTGTTAAATCCAGAAAGAATGGTAGTGGTAAATGTTTCCTTTCTAGAAAAGGTGTAGAACTGACAGGGAATAATTCAAAAGGAAATGTGAAAAAGGAAAGAGAAATGGCAGACCACCAGTCTATATACACAAAGAGCAAGCCTTCTGTGAGCTTGCCTTTATTTGAGTTAAATGGGTTCAAATCTGGACTGGCACATATGTTAACAGCACTACCTATTAGTATTATATAGTATTATGTTAGCAGATTAGTATAAAAACAAAAAATAATGAATGTGTTTAAGAGCTCATATAACTCAGATGCGGATGATATTGATGCTTCTCCAGTGTCTGATTTATTATAAAATGAAATTGATGCAGGTTTATAATTATATTTATATATATCATTGTAGAAAATGTAAGCAGCATTTCTGAAGATGCATTAAGTATAAATACATTTTCTTTATAGGTTCATAGGTTCATAGGTGGGACTAGGCTATTGGCCCTAGGGCCTATATAAGCCTAGCCAAAAAGGTACCCTTGGCTTTCGCCACCCAAGAAAATTATTTTCCTGTGCCCCTGTCGAGCAGAGCATTATAATGTACACCCTACTTGGGAATGTGTACATAGGACTGAGAGAGTGAAACCTTGCTGCACAGTGTTTATACACTTAATACACACTCAGATTATGCCCCCCCACACACACACAAACACACACACACAGCAATGCACTGAACTGTACATACACTGAGGTACTGTCTTCCTAAAATGTTGGTTGGGAATGTGCAAGTAGCTTGAAAGAAACAGAGTCCTGCAGTACAGTGTATTTAAAGCTAACAACTAGTCAGAGCCATGTCTGGAATGGACATATGCCAAGTTAAGTATTTCCTTGTGTTCAAAACTGATGATTGGATGTACTCCTAAACTGAAAAAGGTTGTTAAAGCATATCAAGAATCTATGTTCTCAGAGTTTGGAATTGTTTCAAAGTAAAATGCAGAAGCAGAATTTCTGTATGAGTAAAGATGAATGGTCACCAATGCAAATTTAAAATAAATAATAATACTGCTATAGCTACTAGAGGTGCACAGAAAGATGTTATTGTGGTCATTTAAAATATTAGACCACAGAGAAAAAAGTATATTAAAGTAACTCAAGATCATTTCCAGAAGTTAAAAGTAAGACAGAAAATATTTTACCCAGAGGTATCCCTAAAGGAAAGATCCTTAAAGAAATATCTACAGAAACTTTTTAATATGAAGAGAACATGAAGGTACTCTTTGTAGTATTCACAGTCCTGCATTGCACAAGTGTGCAAATGTATTCAGCAAGCAACAGCAGTGTGCAGAATGTAAATGAGATATGTTCAAGCAAAGTGGTGCTCATTTTTACATGTGTACAGCTTACAATGATCTGCTCACCTAAAATCTGTAGAGCTGAAACTGTGCAAGTCATGGAAAGTATGCAAGAAAAATCCTGCATAGATATGCAAGATGTGCGCACATGGGAAACTCAGCTGTAATGCCATAAGTTAACTAAGTGAGAAGAAATGTTTGGCCTTGCACAGAGAGTGCAAAACTTCACTATCACATATTATATGCGCCTTGGCATAGCAGTACTAATGTTTGGATAAATCCAGTCTACCAGGAACCTTAATATAAAGATGTTCATTGAGGGACACCAGTATGTTCTTCATATTGATCACTGCTACAGTAGCCTTAGCTATAGGAGGTTATATCCTGCCAAGAATATAACATCTGGCCAGCTTCCAAAGCTTGAGGGCACCTTCCATGCACTCAAAAAGCTAAGCAGCTCATGATGAACAGACTAAAAGACAAGTTTGGCCACAAAGCCCTTCAGAGCTTTGCCTCCGCCACAGGTGGGTGATTCTGCTGTGTGCATTTGTTGTACCACATACCACTGATCTTTTACCTTAAATCCCTCTGGTGTGACACCTACTGCCACTATAGACCAGGTGTTAGCTACAACCTCTGCAGCTGTTGGAGCATCTCAGTGGGCAAGGGAGAGCTTATCTTTTTGGTCTTGTGAGAGGGAACAGGGAAGGCTTCCCTGCTGTGTCAGAATGTTATGCCCATCCCTGAGGAAACAGTGACTACAGTTAGTAGCATGTGTGGCCCCATTTTTCCTGTCAAAAAGAATCAGAAAAGCAAACATGAATCTACTCCTTCTCAAATTTCTTTGGATAGGACTAGTTTACATGGGACTAGCTCAGGGTTTAATTCAGGTTATTGATCTTTCTAATAGAGTAGTTTTGTGGTAAAAGAAAGAAGGATGACTCTTCTTTTCTTGAAGAAATTCAATATTCTGAATTTGAACAGGAAAACGCAAGGACAGAGTCAGGGTTTTGTACACATATTTCTGATTAAGATGTAATGTTGTGCTCAGTTTCTGATTCTTCTTACGGGGGATTTTCTTTCTCTGAGACTATTGTTAGACTGCCCCAGTGTTTTCAGTGGGAGAACTCTCAGATTTCTCAGTGCTCTAAAAATTGCTACTGTTTGTTAAAAAGGAGTGTCCAGAACATATACCCATTCCTCTTGCATTGCCTGCTTTAGAGGATTCCTGTGGCAACAGGTGTAAGTGTAGGTTTGCCATTTACATGGTCCTGGGTTCTAATACAGGAAATGTCAGACGTTTTCTCCAGGAAGTGCTAACACAGACAAACAACTGGTGTCAGAGCGATGGACTAAAACTAAACTCCAAGAAATGCATAATAGTATCCTTCAGGAAGTCATCCACCCCTGGTAACTATTATATTGAAAACACACTCCTTAGAGCTGACTTGGTAGTCAGGGACTTGGGGACACACATAGACAGTAATCTAGGCTTTGACCATCATATGTCTACAGTAGTGAAGAAATCACTATATGTTGGGCAACTTATAAACAAAAGTATCGCATCTAGGTCCAAGGAAGTCATTGTTCCACTGTATTTGGCATTCATCAGACCTATCATTGAGTACAATGCCCCCTTTGGCATGTACCTAACCAGGCATATCCAACAAATGGAATATCCTCAGAGGTTCCTTACTAAAAGAATACAGAACATAAGTAAATGTCCTATGCAGACCGCCTCAAGGCCATATCCCTGTATTCTGTCTCCTACAGGCTGTTGAGACGAGATCTATGCCTGGTATACAGGGCATTGTCAGGTTCCACTCTGATGGACCTCCTGTATATGAGCAAAACAAACAGCACCAGAAGTATCCATTCTAAAGACTCAAATCTTGCCTGTGATATAAATAGGATCTGCTGGGCAGACAGGTATGTATCCCAGAGACTACCCTGTCTCTGGCGCAGGCTCCTCATCCATATGAAGCAGTGTTCCTCCCTAACCCAATTCAAGGGTAACTTGGACAACTGGATGGGGAGCAGGAAATTAATCCCTGGCTTGGCACCTATGTCTCTAATGAACACAGGCAACCTGTAAATGTTTCATCTCCCAAGCCCCTGCTTACACATATCAAGGGTACCAGCATTTGTCAGAGACTTGGGATGCATGGCTAAGCAAAAAGGGCCCTGTGGTTGTTAGCCTAATAAACACCTATGTACCTATGAACCTATGTGCATCTTACTGCCTATAGTTTTCCTAATTGTCAGCCATCTTTCCTTAAAAAGGCAGATAAGAAGAATAAAGTTCCACAGTCTTTTAAATTTTTATACAATATTCCCAAACCTGACCAAGCAGCTATAGCCTTAGTTGACACTATTGCTGCTAAGCACTTAGTTAATTCCAATGCTACTCTTTCTAATAATGACGGGAAATGTTTTAATAGATGTGGAGAAAATTATACTAATGCTGCTTTGATTTTCAGAATTTTAAATTGTTAGGCTCATATGTTAACATTTGTTCTGACATATTGCAAAAATATGAAGAATGTTTAATCTATATTTTTTCTTGTGAAGAAAAAACCTTTTTAAAAGTTTCTTTTGTTGCACAGATCACTATCCATTGTTTGCAGTATGTGTATGACTCTATTGATACTTCTTCCATGGCTAGGGCTGCTGGTACTGCTTTAAGGAGGATTGCTTGGCTGCATTCTCAAAACTTCCCAGATGATTTAAAATGAGATTTTAAATTCTCCCTTAGACAGAGATTTAGTGCTTGGCCTCTCTGCTGCAGAGATGATCATAAGTGTGATGAAAGGGGCAAGCTGATCCAGATAATCTCAAATATTTTTCAGCCTTCCATTTCCAAATTGTCCAAGGGATTTTCTTTCTCCTCATCAAATTTGGCAAAAACAAAAAACAAAATAAACCATCTCAACAGAATTCATGTTAACAGATGTTTAAGAAGTGGCAAGGGATTCCAAAAATAAGTCTCAAATGTCTCAAAACCAAGGAAAATCCAACAAGTCTGAATTTCTGTTCAAGAGACCTTGTCACCCCCTCCCACACTGGTCCCTTTTCTCTTCCAGATAGTCTGAATCTCTATTTTCTCTTTGGCAACACATTCATTCAGACAAATACGTTCTGAAAATCATTCAACATGGTTGCGGATGGCAGTGGGAAGAAATTCCTCCTATCCAGGGGGTCATTCCTCATCCTGCAGATCAGAGTCTTTTGTTTCCACCTGTTCTTCATCATATGTAGTCCCAAGGAGTGATAGAACCAGTTCCTTATTCCCAGGTGGGGAAGTTTTTTTTTCAAGGATGTTCCTAATGCCAAAGAAAGAAAATACTTGGAAACTAGTTTTGAATCTATCTTTCGTAAACCTGCTTGTGCTAGTGCCCAGATTCAAATTGATGTCACTTTGCAATGCGTTACCTCTTCTTCCTCATTCAACTTTCCTGGTAGCACTAGACTTAACAGATGCTTATCATCACGTCCCTATTCATCCAGCCTTCAGGCATTTTTAAGGTTTTGTGTGTCTGTATCACATTATCAGTTCTCTACCTTACTCTTTGGAGAATCCACTGCACCAAGAGTGTTCACAAAGTGGCTAGCTCCAATTATAGCTCATTGTAGGCTCCATGGTATCCTCATTTTTCCATATTTGGCTGACTTGCTTATCTTTGCAGAGTGTTTTTCAAAATGTCAGGAATCTATTTCTTGGGTGAGATATCTCTTGTACAAGCTGGGATTCTAAGACAACATTCAAAAGTCTTTCATGACTCCCTCACACAGGATTGTGTTCCTGGGATATCAGCTAGACACCTCATTTCAAAGAGCCTTTCATCCTCTGAAAAAAAATAGTTCTATATTTAGAGCCATTTCTAAGGTTTTCCACTCAGACTTTGTTCACTGTAAGGGAATATCTCAGTATTTTAGGTCTCTTGGCATCTATGATTCTCATGATGTCTCTAGCAAGATGCCACATGAGAAAGATACAGTAGAATCTGAAATCTCTTTGGTCCAAGCATCAACAGCCTTTATCATATCCCAGTACTGGGGTTTGTCAGAAGAGCATTTTTTGGTGGAGACAACAGATATCCTTAAATCCATGTGTCCCTTTCTCTCTCTCTCTCTCTCTCTCTCTCTGTTCCAAAGCAGTCAGTCAATATAGAAGCTTTGGACTTTCCTTGGGGAGCAGTTTCTTTCAGAAGGAATAAAAGTGTAGGGGATGCGGGACACCAAGGACAGACACAATTACATAAATATCAAGGAGATTCTTCCCTGTTCAAGGCATTCAATTCTCTGAACCATACAAGAGATGGCATTAAACACAATACTGGCTTAAATCTAATAATTTAAGCTGGTGTTGCATTTAGTACTGTCTTTTACATTTTTCATTTCAGTCTTGCTTTGGATTTTTTTTTTTTTTTAGTTTGGTCCTTAACTCTCTGAATCATCTTTAGTCCCTGGGACCTCTTCAAGTCATTACAGACAATACCAAAGTTATGTGATACATTGTCAAGAGAGGGGGAACCAGATCCTACCTCCTTTGCAGACTAGCCATGTTAGCTTATGATATAGTTTCAAAGCACAGTCTTTCTCTACAGGCATATGACATTCTTTCTGAGCAAAATTGTGTGTCAGGCAAACTTAGTAGAACTAGGGCAGACCCTCATGAATGGAAACTAGATCTAGGCTGCTTCCAAGTTTCGATCCTTCTATGGGCAGTTCCTCGAATAAACCTATTTGCCTCATCTCTGAACAATCAGCTGGCAAAATTGGGATGCAGGTCTCCAAGTAAGAAGGCCTGGAATATAGATGCCTTTTCATTTCTTTGGACAGGAATGTTACTGTATGCCTTTGCACTCATTCCACTAATATCTAGGGTACTTCTATCGATTCAGAAGGAATCCCAAAGATTATTGTGGTGATTCCCTTCTGGCTCAGGCAACCATGATTCTCCTATCTTTTGGAAATGGCTAGGAGCAATTTCTGCAAGGTTCCTCAAAGAATGGATCTACTCACACAAGAACAGGGGTGTTTGATATACCCTGAAATCAATTATCTTCAGTTGGCTGCCTGGATGACAGGGTCTTAATTGCTTTTATGCACCTGTTTTCTGGGGACTTGCAGCAGGTACTAATGGAGGAAAGAAAACCTGCTACTAGAAAATCATATATTAGCAAATTAAAAAGGTTTTCTAGTTAATGGCAATAACATAACCAGCATCGAATCAAGGCTAGTTGTTCTTTGGTTTTTCAATACTTGTGTGAGTTACTGTCCCATGGTCTTTCTTATTCCTCTGTCAAGGTTCATTTATTTGGCTATTTCGGCATGTCTGCTCATGGATCTTCCTCATTCAAGGCAGTCTCGTGTGAAAATGTTCTTGAAAGGGTTTTGCATAAGACCCCTCCTTGGGATCTTAATTTTGTGTTAGAGAAGATAACACTTGCTCCATTTGAATCATCTAATATGGCTGACTTGAGCTTCTTAACATGGAAGACAGTTGTACTGATTACTCTGATCTCTGCAAGAAGGGTATCTTAGTAGCAAGCTCTTATGGTGAGTCAACCCTACCCCATTTTCCTTAGGAACAGAGTTTCTTTAAGAACTAATCCTACTTTTATGCCCTAAAGTAGTAGCCAAGTTTACTTTAAGAAAAAATATCCATTTCCTGGCTTTCTTCCTGAGCTTAAAAATGAGGGAGAAAGGATACTCCATACCCAGGATGTCCACAGACATCTGAGTTACTATCTTGACAGAGCTAAATCTTTAAGATCTTTAGCTAAATTACCAACAACAAAAAACTGAAACAACCAGGAACCAGAGAGAAGCAACCAAACAGCAAATGTACACTGGTGGAAACAGGTGATCGACACAATTCTTTTAGCATAAACCAGATTTATTAATCCGCTATTCATCTGAAGACTTCATCAGAAACAGACAACCACATAATATTGCAGCCATATTTAAACCAAATTTGTTAAACAGTTAACCAATAGGAATACACTAATGTTAACCCTTAATGCATCAAACAGAAAAATGACAGATTTTCAATACTTTAAAAAACATTTGATATATACAGCTTCTTTTAAACCAGGAGGAAGGTGACCAGCCAACTGGATCTGCCACTCAACTTCCTTCCTTTCAACTTCACTCTTAAAATCACCTCCCTTTAAGTCCATATGTACCACTTCCAAAACAGAAAAAATTAATTTCTTAAAATTGGAGCATTTTACAGAATGCTTGTTCAGCGCATTATTCTCATCATATGTCGTAATAGCATATACACGTTCCCTAATTCTAGTACCCAGACTTCTGGTAGTCATGCCAACATTTTATTTTTCTGATGAAGTCTTCGGACGAATAGCAGATTAATAAATTTGGTTTATCTAAAAGAATTGTGTCGAGCACCTGTTTCCTCCAGTGATCTTTGGATAAATTGTTAATTTCATATGAAGGTAAGAAGAAGGAACAACCTGTGACAAAACAGACTTTTTTCCAAATTGTTGCCTACGATTATTTACCTTTTGCTATACTCAACAATGACAAATCTATTTCAGGCACGGTCAAGGCCCACTCTACAAGGGCCTTGACTTCACTATTAGGACCTCTGTACATACATTTACAAATTTCTATAAAATTGATTCCTCCTCTAGGTCTAGATCATGTTTTGCTAAGGCCATCCTCCAAGGGCTCTGGACCCTTCCTCTTCTTCCTCCCAAATATAGTTAACTATGGCAAACTACCCATAACACTAAGGCTATTGCGGGAGTGATCGATATGAAGAATATAGTACAGTTGTGTAAGCTGAACTTGCCACAGCAACAGATGTCCAAATGATCATTGCTGCAGTAGCCATTCCCTCCCTCCATTGCCCTTGATTTTTTTTTTTATCTCAGAGTGTTGACGTTTATTTTTTTGTTATTCCTAGCATTGTTCTTTCATAACTCAGCCTCTCTCTCTGCTGATATGAACTCTCTGAAGGGCTTTGCACCCAAACTTGTCTTTTAGTGAGCTCATCTCAAACTGCTTGTCAGTTTGGGCATGTGGAAGGTGCCCTGAAGCTTTGGAAGCTGGCTAGCTGTTATAACCTTGGCAGGATGTAACCAATATAGCTAAGGCTGCTGCAGCAGTGATCATTCTAACATCTACTGTTATTGTATGTTCACCTTACAGAACTGTACTTTATTTACGTCATATGAATGGAAAGGAGTTGTACAGAAAAATAAGAAAAAGGTAGAAGAAAAGAGAAGGATAACCTAGAGGAATGAGCAGGAGAAGGTGGGAGGGGAGAGTATATTTATTTATTCATTTATTTTTTGGTGTGGATAGACTCCCTTTTTCTGCAATATATGAGAAGAAGAAGGGGAAGGATATAGGAAAATAGAGGTAGGAATGACATTTAGGGAAAACTTGAGGGTTAAAATAAAATATGCAGTCACCTCACAGCAAGAGATTCTCCAGTTCGATTCTCAGCTGGGGTGCCTTCTGTATGGAGTCTGCATGTCCTCCCTGTATTTGCATGGGTTTCCTCTGGGTGCTCCGGTTTCCTCTCACATTCCAAAGACATGCATCTGGAGCATTTTTTTCTCAGGCTTCCACTGAAAATAGGCTTTGTCCCAGTCGGACTTTCCCAGTAAATAAATGTTAAATAAATAAATAAATAATATGGGGGTGTATAAGCACACTGTAGGGAGAGTTCACAAATGGTTGGAAGATAGACAGATAGAGGATGGACAGCTTGTGATGGCTGGGGTGTGGAACAAAGCACGAGGGCAGCATATGATATAATAGAATGAGTGCACAGATTATTGAGTATAGGAGGGTATATGCACATGCCCAAACTGGCATAGGGACTAGGCAACTGAACCCTGGCTAGGGGTGTGTAGCTCAGTAGTCCCCACTGCAGAGAAGGAGCTGATGTCTGGTGGTTTGGTGTCAGGACCCTATATGTTCAGTGAGTATTAAGCTTGCCGAAGAAGGTGTTGATATAGGCCCTACCTCTTCTTCAGTACCTTCCCTACTGCAGCCTCCACCACTGCCTGCAATGCTGTTGCTCAACCAGAGATGTACATCCAATGCTGCCCACTGCTTTTCCCAGATGATGCAGTCCTGGAGTGCATAGCATGGGGCAATCCTTCTCACACTGTAGTAGTGGAGGTTTGCAGCAGAAGTACCCTAAGCTGTTCTGGACCTGTGCAGGGAGACTAGATGCAAAGAAAGCAAACATTAGGTATAATACAAATGATAAAAATGTGAATGGAAATCTGAGGAATGAAAGGACAGATACGTATTAGGTCAAAGGCCAGGTGCTCTAACTTCATGTAGAAAATACACGTGTTGGTTTCAACTCATCCAATGCTGAGGGGAATTAAAAAAAGAACATTATTAGCACATAACAGGCATTGCCATTATGTGATAAAAAGAACAGCATGCTGACAGGGTACATAAATATCCTGTCACAATCACAGGGCTATCAATGTACCTAATGGTATGGGTCACCTTGTGAAGTGTCATGGGCGGCGGAACCATAGAACGAGGGGGAGGGATTGCCCCCCCCAGACACTTTTACAGGTCTGATCATGGTGGTAGCGTCTTCTTTAAGAAGGACCCTTGCATCCTTTCTTCCTTACTTTATGCCTTTGCATGCATTCCTCCATTCAACCTCACAATTTAAAACATGATACAGGTACAGCTTTTGCTTTTAACGAGTAGCACAGAAGATGGGCTAGCGGCATCGTCTGTTCTGAGCTCTGATATCCACTTCTTTGGTGTGACTTACCAGTTTGGAGATTCGGTATTGCAGTTGATGAAGAGGATGTGGTCCCGGCGGCGCTACAGCTCATCAGCAGGCTCCAACCCAAGTGGGGCCTCTGGCAGCAGGTGAAGACTAAGGTAAGTAAAATGAGAATGGAATTATGATGGCAGGAAGTCATTCATGTGTGTGTAAGTGCGTGTATGTTTAGAGTCGGGGTGGAGTACTTCAGTAATTGCTTTTGTATCTAATAATTGCAAGTGCATTATTAGTTTTATTCATCTAGAAAATAAATCATTTTCAAGAAGTTTCAGCTTCTTTGGCCTGAGGTACACTTGAGAGGTATGAATGTTGGGCATTTGTAGAGCTGCTTGTCTTTGAAGGCTAAGCTATCTAGTGCTTTCAAAAAATGTATAGGTTTTGTTTTTTCAGTAATGCAGAATTTATTCTTGCCTGTGTTTCTAGTATGGAATGTTCCTAACCTATTGTTCTAATACTGGTGTAGTGTAGCTTTACAACTTCTTTGGACCTTCATGTCAGTATGCCTTTCAGACACACTCTGCTGTCTGGTGAGCTACTAATGTTGTGTACTTAGGTTCAGTATCAGTTTGCCACAGCATGTGTGTATTTTTCTATAGATTACTGAACAGATATATTTACATTTTAGCAAACACATTAGGTGAGATTGTGTGTAATGCTGCTTTTGCAAATAGCCATTACAGCAGAATAAATTAATCACTCCAAAAGGAATAGGTAGTTTAGAATTGTGCCTTCTCCAATTGGTTAGATTGTGTTGTAAAAATATATTTTAATTTTAATTTCAATACCCTTCTATTTCTGTGTATCATGTTTACTTTTAAACATGCCTTTTGTTTTAAAGTATCTTTTTAATATACAGATATGAAAGCTACATAAATTGCTTGTACCTATAGGCATGCAACTGAAAAATCTGACTTCTTTTTATTAAAATCCTTTCAAAGAATATGATTGTTTATTTTTAATCAAATCCATTAAGTATTTGAAAACTTGCACTTTAACCAGTCATCCTGTAAATGAGCTTGTTGAACTCATTGGCATTTCTACCACTTTGGGAAATTTGACCAGGCCATCAGAAAACTACCCCCTACTCTTTTCGATAGGTGCTGTGGAGTCTTTTACAACCACCTCCTGAGTTATCACCACTTCAGACAGATGGGCATTAGTTTAACTTCTCATTGGAAGAATGACACACTCAGGAGTGCAGTATCCCCATTATGCTGTACTGCAGTATCAGCAGTCCCTTTCGCTGGTGTGGTAATCGAACCCACTGCTACCCCAGTATTAATAACATATTAACATTGGTGACATCATTGTTGAGAAATGTGATGCTTGGGAAGCAGCGACAGGGCAAGTCGCCTGAGAAAAAGTTCCACAAGAAATATAATTTAATACAACCAGGAAAGTGAATCAAAGACTAACGTGCTCAGAGTCATTTCTATATTGCACAGCTTATAAACAAATTGATTGTGACTAGATCTAGAGATGTTATTGTCTCCCTTTACGAAGCCGTCGTTAGGTCAATCATTTTGCATAATATCCACTTTGGCATGTAGCTGTCCAGACCCATGTAACAATTGGAATGCCCACTAATACCTTACTAAAAGGATACAAGTCCTAAACAATAGGTCTTGCGTGGACCATCTAAACAAGATTTATCACTATACTCAGTATCCTACAGAGTGCTTAGAGGTGACCTGTGTCTGGCATACAAGGCATACTCCGACCTAATACTGATGGACCTACTGCATGTCAAATGGCATCAGAAATACACAGTCCAGATATCTAAACTGAATGTTGTGGAGAGATGGATGTATCACAGTGGCTATCACTGTTCCAGAACAGACTATCCATTCAAGTAAAACAAAGCTCACCCCTGTCCATATTCAAATGCAACTTGCGTCTAAGAATGGGTAACTAGAAAATGTACTCCAGGATTGCCTCTCATGCCACTAATGGATAGAGGCAGTTCCTAAATACTGCATCCCTTACATGGGCTCCCTCAAATTACCTATGGTATAATCACAGTTATTCTCACTAGGGCTAATGTACAATTATCAGCCATGGGATAGGTAAGACCAATCAGGAAATGTTAATTCAAGCACCCAAATAGAAACTGTCTAAGCTTAAAATGTCCTCCAAGTGAACCTATGTTGTGGTAGTAAATAGTTTTACAAAATGATCACCAAGTGCCCCTGTCACCCCCCCCCCCCAGCCTTCAGCAGCTTCCGGTATCTCTGTGAAGTGTAATACCTAACAGTATGCATACAAACACCTTATACTTCTACAGCATACCAGCCATCAGAAAACCAGTAGACAATAGCATATCTGCTGGCCACTAATGGCTGAAAGGTCTACAGGCAGTTAGGAATAGAGGTACAGATGACTTAGTCATAGTATCAAAGTAAATATAAATACAACAGTTTATAACTCAGTGTGATTAATGAAGTGATAGAACTAATGAACTGCTAAAGCCTTCAGAATATTTCTTGAAGGCTCTAATGTAATTGATAAATAAAAGTTTGTGATTGATTGGAATGTTTTTAAATCTTTGGCAAAACAAAAAAAGTAAACTACGTATACTTTGCTTATAAAAGCAAGAGCCAAGGTTTACCAGAGAAATTAGTAAAGGTATTTCATCTGTTTTCATGGCAGTGGCATTTTGCTTCATATATCTATTTGTAGTAGTAATTTTCTCTAAATTCAGATGTATAACTGGTGTGGTTCTACAGCTCCATGTTGGGTATGCAATGCCTGAAGACTAGCACCATTTTCCTTTATGATAAAGGTGTTTAATAGACTGTGATTGCAGGTGTATGACAATGTAAAGGTCAAATGTTTTGCTTTCTACAAGGAGTAGTACTCTGGACTGAGTCGAATGAAATTAAAGGCATAATGTGATCATACAGCTTATTTTTATAATAGTCTTCTCTTGTAAGATTATTATAAAATATTGCATATGCAGAGTTTGGGTATATAGTGCCCCACATCTCATTTGCTTACCTGAATTCAAGAAAGAATAAGTTTATTCTGAATAAAATACTTGTTTGCTTACTGCTATAAATCTGATACAGTTATTAGTCTCTTGTGTCCATACCTTTGGATAGGTTTGGTTTGCTACATCAATACAGATGTTGAAACTCAGGTAACTTAGTGCATTGTAATATACCTAGTAGGAAGACAGCCTTAAGGTTGTTCATTATGTCCACTAGTATTATAATTTGTTCTAGAAGTTCTTCTCTATGTCTCCTTAATGTCCACTGACAAGTTTTGGGATTTAGGCCTTTAAAGCCAAACCACACTCGCTGAAGATATAACATGTTTCAGTCTTTCTATGAACTCATCAGTAAAAAGTCAGCAGGCATTCAGAAGCCTTAGAGTCGAATACATGAATGTCTTTAAGATGTAATTTGTATATATCCCATTGGTCTTCTTCAAAGTATTTTCTGGTATTAAATCACAGGAAAGACTTTAATTTATTGTGGTCTGTCTTTTTGTTGTTTGCTTTTTTGACTTTTCTGTGTGATCTTTCATGCAATATTTTTATCCTACTTTTAGAAGTTGCAATTTTCATAAACTGTTCTGTTCCTTTTAGTGATTTTTTTTTTCTTGTTTTTTTTTTTTTTTTCTTGCAAGTACCAGCCATTTTTGTTCCATGGTTGTAAGTTAAGTACATTGCACAACTTGCTGGAGAAGAAAAAAATTGTGTGGTTAATTAAGGGCCTATATCAGACTGAGACTGACATGAAAGTAATTGCCCTGGATTTAAAATTTTCTTTCATGTAGCACTTATTAGCTTAGTTAATACTTTAAGATCTGCCATTAAGTTTATATAAACTTCTTCTCCTTAAACTAGCAAACTTACACTTCTCTCCATCCACCATATCCTGGTTTAACAGCCATCTCTCTGATAGACTCCAATCAGTCAAATGGCTCTCAGCTTTCTTCCCTCTTCTTCCTGTTATAAAGGGTGTTCCACAAGGCTCCATCCTTGGGCCACTTCTTTTTAACATCTTTACCAACTTTCTCTACTCTTCCTGTCCTGGATCCTCACTGATACAATACACAGATGATTCTACACATCACTATTGTCGAATCACCAACTCAACTAAAATCAGACACACAGCCCTCTTTTAACACTGTAGAAAAGTGGCTATCTGAAAACCAACTTATCCTAAATCCAAAGAAAAACAAATTACTACTCTTTCTCCCTAAAAATCTTAACCAAATAAAGCCTTCCTTCTCCATACTGACACAAAATAATGCTCAAATACAGCTGGACACCAGTACAAAACTCTTAGGTGTTACTATTGATAATAGACTAACCTTTGATTTACACATCAATAATTGTATCCAAAAAACACATCTCAAGCTAGGTCTCCTCTATAGAAACAAAAAATATCTTACCAAAACAGCAAAACTAACCCTTTGAAATGCCTACCTCTTACCCACTTTACTTTATAGCTCCCAAATTCTCACCAGCCTCGACTCTGGACTACTAAACAAGTTAGAAACAACTTATAACAGGATTGCTAGATTTGCTGCCCACAATTCTTACATGTCCCATCACTGTCTCTCACTAAAAGAACTAAATTGGCTAGAATTACCTAACCTGCTTCAGTATAATCAGTTTCAGATTATTCATTCCATTCTCCACAAACCCTCTTTCTGTCCAACTATCTCATCTCTAATCTCTCATTACCTACCCACTAGATTACTCCTCAGTTTTGAATAAGGCCTACTAAAAATCTACAAACCAAGGACCAAAATGGGTTACGTAGTCTATAGCTTTAACCCTTCCAAGGGCTGGAATACCCTAACACTAGATATAAGATCCCTTGAGCATCCCAATCAATTCAAAACCACTACAAAAAATACCTTCATGAAAAATAGACCTGCCAATGTAATTATCCCCCATAAACACTCTTCTATAATCTTCTACTTCTCTTCTCTCTTCCTTCCCTTCAATAAACAAACTTACTACTTTATCTTCTCCTCTTGGTAGATCACTGTACAAACATAACTATTAAAATATTTTAGCTATGTAACTATTGCACTAATGTATATAATATGTAATTATGAATCTATCTCTCTGATGAATGTATTTCTATGTATTTCACTTGCCACAGTTTAATGTATGACACTGTAATGCAATAATGTGTAGTACTGATGAATGGTATGTGTGGCACTATAATGCAGTAATCTGTGGTACTGATGAATGTATTTCTATATGTATTCAACATGTAAAATTTCTATTTTCTGTTGGAACTTTTCTTCCCGGGCCTCCGCTGAAAATCGGCATTTGTAGCCCAGTCGGACAAACCCGGTTAACAAATATAAAATAAATAAATGAAAAGTGAAGGTATTCGAGGATTAAGGGAAATGCATTTTCCAGCTGCTAAATTAATGAGAAGCTATTGTGATATTTCTTTAGGAAAGCAAAGTATGTAATAAAAATGAAACACACCTGGTAAAGCAATGGAAGGAGAGGGAGGGAGGCTTCATGAGCTGTGCCTTGCACTGCAAATTGGGGGGTTTGGATATTTTAATCTATCATTCTTTTGTTTGGTATTTTACTGACATGAATATGGATAGCTTTGAGTGATGGGCAGTTGACAGTTATGTGATTAATGGTTGAATGTTTCTTACAGAAATTCTTTAGGATGAGTAGAGACTGTTCTGAACCTCTTGTTACACTGTGTAAAGTCTTTAATGCCTGGACAGACTTGACAGCTAGTGTAATTTGGAGGGGGGGAGGAGGACATCAAAACTATGACAGGTCTCTCTCTCTCTCTAGAAAGACTTACCTGAGATAAAATGCCAAAGATAAATACAGCACTACAGAAATGAAGATGTTGTCCTTGTGGATCCACAGTGAACATCTTACAACTCAGAACAAAAGCATGTACTTGGCACTCCATACTAAATGAGCAGACAAGGAAGACAACTGGAAAGGAAGGACTATGTCACTTCCTCAAGATTTCAGAGGACACTGGTCTTTCTAAGATGGTTGCACACTGATCAATAGCTTTTCTTCAGCTGTCCCAGTGTGAAAAAAGAAACTGAAGGACAAGGTCTATGAACTCTTCTTTCACATTTAGTGAATTAAATCACTGGTTAGAAAGTATACTGCCTGAATGCCAGCAAAGAAGAAACAAAAAGACAAACTGCAAGACCAACTAGCCACTCACGTAGGTGTGTGTGTGTATATATATATATATATATATATATATATATATATATATATATATGGGTCTACTTCATAAAATCGACAGACCATTTCATCGACATTCATTTGGTCGACAGCTCATTTGGATGACAACCAGTATTCAAGGCACTTAACAGGGATTTGCCCCCTTCCCCAATGCTGTGCGACCCTGGAGTTGATATATATAGTTGGGGGGGGTGGAGGCACAGCCCCCACATTGGGGGGTGTGGGGGGTGAAGCCCCCCAACCTATTTCCATTTAAAACATGAAAATACAACAAAAATTGCACATTTTAAACAAAAATATATATAGGAGATGTTTGGTTAAGAAATGTTACTTCTTGAAGGCTGTTTTTGGCCAAGGTACTAAAGTGCAATAAGGAACAAAAAGAGCCTGAAAGAAAATCATCTAGAAAAGGTGAATGAAAACACTGACAGTGAAGAATCTTGCAGCTGTTTAGCAAAAAGCAGCTCAAATTCCAGCTTCGGTGCAAGATATGGTTTACAGTGATCTGTAGGAAAAATAAGTTAAATGTTCTTAGAGCTGATTAAAATAAATGAAACACTAAATGAGAATATCAACTCAAATAACAGAAAGCTGAAAAAATTAAGAAAATGCAGACTGAATCTGAAACTGTTCAAGAAGAAATTTTTCAAAAAAATGGTAAAATTAGAGGACAGAGCACATAGGGAAAGTCTGAGCTTTTCTGCTGTACCAGAGAAACTAGAAGAGATAGACTATGTTCATTTTATGGAGGCACGTATAAGCAACTGTACTGGTATTCTACAGGAGGAACTGTTAAGCAAAAGGGTACACCATGTTTATGCTCCAAATCTAGAGTGTTTGTGGAAAATGATAATTCACTGTACACCAGGCAGAAGAGAAACAAATTTATTCCAGCAATCAGGGAATGTTGAGAGGCAGATGTGAGATTCAAGTAGCTGTCTTCAGAATATTTTTTTTCCTGGAGGATCAGTCATTTTTTGAAGCAGAACAGGCTAAGGAGGAAATGCAGTAGTTTGTCCAACAAAAAGTGAGCCATCAGGCTGTAGGGGACTCTGCTTTTCATTCTTCTGGTAATAAAGCACACAGAGAGACATTGCCAGTGAAACCTTTACTACTGTTCCAAAGGAAAAATGCTTAAGAAACATTGAAAAGTGTAGGAGTTGACCGGAAGAACTGGGAGTACCTTGGAATTGAACCTGAATCTGTAGTTGGGAGATGAAGAGGAAGAGGAAGAGGACAAGCAATATGGAAATTAGTGAATACATGTGAAATTGAAAGCATAAATCAATATCTGATATATGGTTGTATAAGAAAAAGTGGAAAGAGTGGGGTTTTGCTGACTTTGTTAAACTTGTGGGGAACTGAAAGGACTTTATGTCATTAATGTTTGGAAGGACACTGTGGGGAGGAGAAGACGAAGGTAAAAAGTCACTAAGTAAAACAATTTCTGTTCTTAACAGTATGCTATTAAACTTTTCACAATATAAATTGAATGTTTCATAGTAAAACATTTGAGTTGCTCTTGTATGTGGTAAAGATACTAAAGTAAACAAATGCCCTTTTATCTCTTTCTTTCCTCTTCCTAGTATTAAGAAATGTAGGTATTATAATGCAAAAGTGAAAAAAAAAAGCTAGACAAACGCATGTTTAAGTTAATAGGCTGTAATCTTGGGTTGTTGAGGTAGGGGATGAATGCAAAAGAGTCCTATCTGACAGCCAGCTAGCTATCCAGTGTATAATACAGATGCCTGTGCCTATATGTGTGAGCTTGTTTACAATGCTGAGGTAGGGTATTGTATCAAATGCCTTAGCCAGGTCAAGGTAGGTAGTATGCTCCATTGCCCAGGTGACCTTCTCAAAGAAGTCCACCAGGTTGAGTAGGTATGATCTTCCTTTACAAAACCAAACTGAGTTAGACCCAGTGTTTGAAGGTTTTCTATGTCCTTAATAATCATTACCATGATAATTCTTTCCATCATTTGCATATGAGACTAGTCAGACTTACAGGTCTTTAGTTCCTGGAATTTGTTGGTGGCCCACTCTAGTGCAGAGGGTTAACCATTACAGTTTTCCATTCACAAGGCACAAAGCCTGTCTGGAGGCTATGGTTAAACACTGACTCCACTGGTGCCAACTGGTCATGTTCATCAGGGCCCATCTTTTTTTTTTTGGCCTCAGAGAGTGCTACTTTTTTCATAAGCAATATTTTGACAAATGGGATTTTTTCAGGATACAGAGAAAAATGAAATAAAAAAATCAGTGGCTAACATTTCTTTTTCTCTTTCCTTTGACATAATAAAAGTTGCATCTATATAACTTGCTAGTCATATAAATGTCCATTTTTTAAATAAACTGTCATCCTAAAGAATCTTTTGAATGTTTTCCAAAAACTAGTTCTGTCCTTCATTTTTTGAAATCACTTCATTGTCTCTGAACACTTTTTTATCCACCAAAAGTAAAATCTAAAGTTTTTATTTCCAACAAAGTCAGTTCTATACCTGGTAACCTAATATCCATACAAACCCTTTACATATTCCCTATTTATTTTTATTTCTAGTTTCCTTAAAGTCCTTTTTGAGTCCTCAAATAAATATACTGTTAATTGTTTATTCCAATAAACTAACATTAAATCATTCACATAAACAAAAACATGGAATGTTCACCCCTTAAACTACCATTATCCCCCTAAATTTATCATCCATGAACTTAACTACTTCATTCCACTAAGAAAATGTATGCCACTTAATGAGTATCCTTGTCTATCTCTCCTGAAATAAAAAAGGACCCAACTTAGATTCATGTAGAACTCTAGCTAGAAAAGAAAATTAATCTGAAAAAATATCTCCATTCTAATTATGTTTTCCAATTATCTAGACAAAATTTCACACATTTTACAATCCAATGTTGAATATCCTAGTGTATCATTATATCTAAGACAGGCTATTGAAGAATGGAGTCAAAAGCTGTAGCTAAATTTAAAACAATCACATCAGGTGTCAGATTCTGCTCTAAAGCCTCTACTACTGAGGTATAAAAACTATAAGCTTTGTAGAATATGATATTGCGATCATAAAGGCATGTTGATTGAAATCTGAAATTAGCATGGTTAAAACCCTTAGAGGTACATTTCAAAGCATTTTTCACCAAACATACTTATTAGACATTTGTCTATAACTTGTTCAGCTTCCTGGAGAACATCTCTTAGATATCAGTGCATCAGCATAGTTATGTAACACTTCCTTTTCCTATCCCTATGCAAATAATAACAGATGTGTAATATTCTTTATTTTAAGGGAACAGCCGAAATGCCCCTGAGCATGCATATATATAAAACTCACCAGCTCTATTTTTCTCTGGTTCTGCTGTAACATTACCCCATTGCAAAATAAAGTATTCAAAGGAGGACTATCTTAATAAACAATGCTCAGGGACCACACAAATATTAATCTTTTATTAATGAATAAAGTTTTGCAGGTGAAGAAATTAACTTTTCAGACTCCTTCCATTTTGTAAAAATAAATATACATAGCTTTGCAAACATTCACAGATGAAATAGTCAAACTTTAAAAAAAATACTTTCCCCTTGTATACTTAGTACTCAGACGATGTTTTTAGTAAGACTCTGATGTAACATGTATTACAGTAATAGTGGTTTCTAACATTAAATTGCTCCCACAAAAAGTAAAACATGCATTCTTTAACAATACTTCCCTGTTGCATGTGCTAGTTAACCTTATTTAAACATGGGAGCTGGAAACAGGTCAAAGAAAATAACCATGAGCTCCTTTCCTTTCAGAAGTTGAACAACTCAACAACATCTTTTAAGAGTTCTTTATTTGTACTCCTTATGTCATTAATTCCTGCCACTGTATTGATTTTATTGTAACTGATCTAGCAGTACTAAGGGTCAGGATAATAGTTCTCAATTTTTTTTATTTTTATTTTTCAAATACATTTGAATGAATTCAATAGTATTGTTTTAATATCTTCAGTTAACTGCATTGAGTGTCCTTTTGTTATATATTTCCAATATGAAGTTTTGGGTGTTGTTTTATAGTTTAGCAATATTTTGGAAAATGTTGAATTACTGTTTCCCATGTCAAAGTCATTATATATGATTTCATGTATGTATTTTGTAAATGCAGGTCTTTCTTTAAATGAAGAATTGTTAATTGCTCTACTTAAATCTTGCAAAGATAACAGAATACTCTGTAAAGTTAGCCAGCCTGGTGTGGAATTTTGTATATTGTTTTTATTACTTGTATATCTAAAACTTTAATTATTTGATACATTGGAGTCAACAAACAAACCCTTTCTGTTCCCAGGAATTAATAATTTCTCTATATATTTTATGTGGAAAGTTCTTTGTGACTATAGATGGTGTTAAAAGATCAAACCGTATTTTTAAATCTATATTTGCATTAATAATGTTCCTAAATGAGTCAATGTAATAATTAATCATTCAAGTTTTAGTGGGTTTAGTTATGTTATATGGCATACTAATACATGATATGTGCCATGGCAAATTGTTTTTATCTGTTATTTGAAATTTGTTTGTAAATAAAATTAATTTATTGATATTACAGTTAGTAATTCTTTCCAATTTGCAGAGTAATTTGGACTTATCGATTCTGAGATTGTTTTAGATATTGATGCTTTTATATATGTTTCTATATCAGGAAAGTTTAATCCTCTTTGTTTCCATGGTCTGATATGATGTATTAAAGCTATTCTGTTTCTTTTTGGAAACCATAAAAATGTTATTAGGCATGAATGTATTTCTTTAAGTATATTCATTTCTGGTAACAGTTGTATTGCCAAGGCTCTATATAGGATCTTGGGAAGTAAAACCATTTTTATTAACTGTAGTCCATCTTCAAATGTTAAAATAATTTTATTCCATTTTTCCACAGAGATTTTAACTGAATTGATGATATTATTGTAGTTTTTTGAGACTAATTCATTATTATCCTTGCATAACTCAATTCCTAGATATTTTAAGGCAGATTCTTATTTCCCTATGATGTGATCCCCCTTAGTCTGCAGTTCTTTTTTTTATTTAAAAATAAACATTTTTATTTTGATTTATTGAAATAGAATCCTGAAGACATGTGAAATTTGTTCTAATGTTTCTTTTGTATTAGATAATGTTAGTAATATGTCATCAGCAAATAGCACTACTTTAGAATTGCATTGTTCATAAACATCTATTCCTTTGATTTTTATATTGTTACGAATTGAATCTGCCAATATTTCAATAGCCAGAGCAAATAGAACTGGTGACATGGGACATCCTTGTTTAATGCCTTTTGTTATATGTATAGATTCAGAGGTAAAAGGACCTATCTTGACATACACTAATTATTTGTATATGCCCCAGGATTCCCACTCCTCATTTCTTGATACAATGAAAAGTATTAGGGTACAACCTAACACTCTAATAATGGGTGATTTCAACTACCCCATCATTAACTGGGAAAACTACAGATGTACCAACTCTTTAGCTCAACGTTTTCTGGAATTCATAAATTCCAACGCCTTGGATCAACTTATTCACACCCCCACCAGGGGCAGTAATATCCTAGACCTGGTCATTGCAAACTTGGGCAACAGGTGTTCCACACCAGAGATCAATTCCTCATTGGTCAGATCCAACCACAAGCTAATCACCCTAGACTTCCACATCCTGCCTCCACCCCCAATTAGGGAAACCACTGTAAAAAACTTCGCCAAAGCCAACTTCACACTTCTTAAGACAGAAGTGGCAAACTTCATGAAACCCATGCAGACGGACAATAGAGTTACAACTGCTGAATCCTACACAAATGCACTTTATAAGCACTTACATGAGTGCATGGATCATGCTATCCCTAATAGAACCAAGATGCTATCCTCCAAAAAAAGGAAGCCGATCTGGTGGTCCTCTGCCATAAACAAACTCTACAACAGAAGAAAGAAACTGTTGCAAAAAAGAGTAAAATCCCATGACTGGAGGAACGTCCTGGTCAACCTCAGTAAGAAGCTGAGATCCCTCATAAAATCCTCCAAAGCTAGTTACAAAAACAAAATTGCCACTGACTCTAAAGACAACCACAAAGCATTATATAGCTATGTCAAGAATCTCAATGGCAACACTCAGATCTGCACTGAGTTACAGCACAATGGCACTAAATATACAAAACCAACTGATATTGCCAGCATCCTGGCAGATAGGTTCAGTGCTAACTTTACCCCGCCTCTCACCCCCCTAGAGGACCCATCTCTATACTGGAAGAATACAAAGTTCCTGTAATCATGGCTACACAGGTAAAAAACACACTCTCCAAAGCCAAGAACACAGCATCCATGGGACCTGACAATATCCCAGGCTGCATTTTACATGAACTACAGAATGAACTGGCACCCTACTTAAGTACCATGTTCAGTCATAGCCTCACCTCAGGCTTTGTGTCCACTGAATGGCACACCGTGATGGTTATTCCACTCCACAAAGGGGGAGCCATGACGGACCCCGAGAACTACCATCCCATTAGCCTGACGAGCCTGGTCTACAAGGCCATGGAATGTATCATCATGGAACTCATAAACAAAGACATTGGTAATCTCCATACTCTGGACCCTACACAGTTTGGATTTGTAAAAGGCAAATCATGTCTCCTAAACCTGATTGACTTCTTTGAAGCAGTCACCAAACCCATAGATGAGGGTAAGGTGGTTCACACAGCTTATCTAGATCTCGCCAAGGCTTTCGACACCATCCCCCACTCTGGAATTATAGATAAAATCACTAAACTAGGTATAAATCCCTATGTCACAAGATGGGTTGCCAACTGGCTCATGGACAGAACCCACACTGTGAAAATATCAGACTCCAAATCCGACTTCAGACTAGTGACAAGTGGAGTACCACAAGGTTCAGTCCTGGGTTCTCTGAAGTACAGGCTAACACAGAAGGTCTTTGGCTAACAAAGTTTGCAGATGACTGCAAACTAGGAGCAATAATCAAAACTCCTAACGATGTGGACATACTACAAAAGGGCCTCACTGAGACAGATGCCTGGTGTCAAAGCCATGGCCTGAAGCTCAATGCCAAAAAGTGTATTGTCATCCCCTTTGGTATAAACTCTGTACCCATGAACTACCACACAGCTGGTAGTCTACTTAATGCCAAAAATGTGGTAAGAGGCCTTCGGACACAGGTGGATAGTTGTCTCTCCTTTGATAATCACATCACCACAGTGATCAGGAAATCCTTCTACGTAGCTCACCTCATCACAAAAGGTTTCTCATCTATAAAAATAGAGGTCATTGTTCCCCTCTACTCATCACTCATTAGACCCATTATAGAGTACAATGCTCCTTTTGGTAGGTACCTCACAAGACATCTACAACAACTGGAAAGGCCACAGAAATACCTCACAAAGATGATTACTGGCCTCATATAGATGCCCTATGCAGACCGTCTCAAAAAACTCCAACTTCACTCCGTCGCATATCGCCTACTCAGAGGGGATCTCTGCCTAACATATATGTCAAACCCAGAGCTGCTGGACATGCTCCACTTAAAGAAATCCCAAACCCTCTGAGCTACATGCTCTAGGGACCTAAACCTTATCACCACAATAAACAGAACATGCTGGAGGGCTAGATTCCTGTCCCAGAGACATCCCATACTCTGGAACAGACTACCTATCTATGTCAAACAGAGCTCATCATTAGCCCTCTTCAAGAAAAATCTTGATGATTGGATGGGAGAAAGGAAATTTACCCCAGGGATCACTTCTGTGGCTCTGCTCGACAGGGGCACAGGAAAATAATTTTCTTGGGTGGCGAAAGCCAGGGTAATTTTTGGCTAGGCTTATATAGGCCCTAGGGCCAATAGCCTAGTACCCTCCTATGAACCTATAAACATATATATATATATATATATATATATATATATATATATATATATTCTTTAGGAGATGAACAAAGGATGTAGGAAATTCAAATAGCATTAGGATTTTGAATAAATAGTCCCAATTTAAGGAATCAAATGCTTTCTGTATATCTAAGCCAATTATGAGTGTTTTTAAATTTTCTTTTTTAACATAATTTATAAGAGAAATTATCCTTTTAATATTGTCATGTGTGTGTCTATGATATATAAATCCAGTTTGATCATTATTTATGGTTTTGGATAGTGGTATTTTCATTCTGTTAGTTAATATTGTCATAAATATCTTATAGTCATTATTTAATAATGCTATAGGTCTATATTAGGTACAGAGGTTTGAGTTTTGTTTTCCTTTAGGATTGGTGTGATTAAGAAATATCTCTAAGAGGGTGGTATTAAAGCTTGTGACTGAATTTCTAATAGAGTTTTATGGAAGAGGGATAGTATCTTTGAAGGAAAAAGTTTATATATTTCCATAATTATGCCATCTATACCTGGAGCTTTATTATTTTTACCATATTTTATTGTATCTGTAATTTCTTTGTAGGATATGGGTGCTTGCAGATTTAGTTATAATGTTTCTGTTTTTTTATATTAGAACACTTTTCATCTAGATTTGATATGTATATATTTTTTTTGGAAATGTTCCATATAGTGATTTCTATAGGCATAAATAATGTCACCTATATCTGAGACATTTTTCCCTTTCTTTTCATGGAAGATACTTTTAATCTTATTAGCTTTTGGCTGTACTTTGATTCTTGTGGATAAATTATGTAGATATTTGGGAGAAGTGGCCAAGGTATTAATTTTTAGTTTTTCTAAACCTAAACTAGTTTTATGTGTTAGAATTTTGTTGTATTTATTGTTTAATACTTCTACTTTCTTTTTCATCTCCAAATTATTTTGATTTTTTTTCAGCTTTTACTGGCAAAAGTTTGGATTGTAGCTCTAATAATCCAGAATCCCATTCTCCGATTTTGTTTATACCAAGCTATGGTTTTACCATATATGTAAACTGTTAATGAGTCCCATATCATTATTTTATTTATCTCTGTGGTGTAATTAATATCTACGGAGAACTGTAATTCAGATAATAACCAGGGTTTGAACTCTTTAATTTTAGTTATATATGCTGAAATTCTGGAGTTAAAGATTAATGGTTTGTACCCATTTTGAAGTTTTAGTATCAATGAATTGTGGTCTGAAAAGGGGCAGGGAGCAACTGAGAAATTATTGATTTTAGAGTGTAAGTCATGGGCAGCAAATATTTTATCTAATTTAGTTTGGGTACCAAATCTGTGATCTTGATGGGAAAACAACAAAGATTTATCTTATTTAAATTTGAAAGTATCTACAAGATGAAATGATTCTACCCACTTGTTTAAAGATTTTGATACAGCAGATGTAAGCAGTTGTCTTTTATTTGTAGTTTCAGAAATATCAGATATACAGTTAAAATCTCCTCCTAATATTAAGTTGCCTTTATAATTATTGAAAATGAAATCCAAGTGTTTTTAACAGTTCCTGTTCTAATGCCTAGGAACCATTATAGATTGACTAGGGTCCATATTCTGTTATTATATTTAACTATTACTAATGCCATAAGGCCTTCATTATCTTCATACTTATAAATGACCGCATTTGTTTTGCATAAAATTGTTACCCCTTTTGTCTTTGTCTTATAAGTGGATTGCACCAATATTATATATTCCTGAGGATTCCATTTGTAATTGGCATTTGTTTTGAAATGAGTTTCTTGAAGGAAGACAATTTGTGTTTTGTTCAGTCTTAAATATTTCAGTAGATTTGATCTCTTGCTAAGATTTCTTAAGCCATTGGTATTTACAGATAATAAAGTTAAATCCATCTTAGATTATTTAGCCAGTGTATTTTTTATTTTATTGTGACTATTAAACATTTTCCTCTGATAACTACAAAGTGTATGTTTCAGCTTTTAAAGGAAATTATCAGTTTTATACTTTGAGTGTTTACCAATAAAGTAATGTTTTGGTCAGGCATACTAAAAATGTATTTGTGAAATAAAAAATTTAAATTAATAAATGTTAACAAAACTAAGATCTGCTCTAGCCATGGAATGAAAATAATTCCTCATCTGATGGATAAACCTATGTCCATCAGATTATCACTCATAACTTGACAATCCAGAACATCTGAGCTCCATAAATTGAATTATCATATGGAGAATATATGTAATAGGATTAAGCTATATTTATATTATTTTGAACAGATATAGTACTATTGTAGATTAGACAGAATTCTAATACAATATAAATGTCTACGTATTGTATAAGTAATTAATATTTACATGAAAGATAGATGACAAGCAATTCAATCATAGTATGTATCATATATAAAACCTCATTAAAAGAGTATAGCACACAGTTATTTAACATATTCACCCTTACTGATGAAGTTTTTCAAAACGTATTACTTAATATAAATAGATGGTAATAATATTTATACCTAATGTTTATAATGCAGTGTATTTTACTGGATATATCAGAAGTTATATTTCATTGTTTGCCAGCATTTAAGTAATCACTTTGTTTGTTGCCAACTTACTTAAAGCATCAAGTTTGTTTTATGTGAACATTGATGAAAGTTAGTGCATTTTAATTATCAGTGCATCCCTCTTCACCCATTTGCTACACATAAGGATTTTCATATCTGTCATTTCTTATTATAAAATGAGTGAAATTATAGGTTAAAACCAACAAATTCACTTATTGTGATTAATGATTACAAGTTCCCTTTCCATATTCATAAATTGCCATTTTATGGCATATACTGAAAGTTTTTAGATTTATATGGCAAGAGTTTATTTTGTATAATCAACAAAGGCTAAACTGAGTGATTATTGTCAATTTAATATTTGTTCAGAATGTGATTGTTACATTCTGTGACATTCCTAGTTCAGGCTTTAATTGTTTCCATTGAACAAATTTTTCAGCTTGTTGTCATGTATAAAACATTAGTTACCTTGGTAACAACTTAAGTATTATGTATGGTCAAGATGGGTTACTAAACCACAATTCAAGTTAAAGCAAATATATGACTTGTTATGCACATTTACTTATATGAGAAAATCCTCATGCTTCCCCTTGATGTTTGATATATTGTATGTCATTTATGACAAGTTAAGACAGTAGTGTTATTATACACAAGCCCATGTTATTAAGCTGAGTGTCTAATGTCAATTTAATACTATTTGCTAAGGATATGATTTTTACATTCTGCGACATTTCAAGTTCGGGCTTCTATTGTTTCTCTTGAAAAATTTTGTCAATTTGATGTCATGTATAAAACATTAGTTACCTTGATAACTGCTTAAGTATTATATATGGTCAAGATGGGTTGCAAAAAGTGCAATTCTAGTTAAAGCAATTATATGACTTGTTATGCATATTTACTTATATAAGAAAATCATCATGCTTCCCCTTGATGTTTAATGTTGTGTATGTCATTTATTACAAGTTAAGGCAGTAGTGTTATTATACACAAGCCCATGTTATTAAATCCTGTCTTTAATATCTAAATTCAGCAGATTGCTTCATTTTATATGACAATTATATATTTTATGTCTAGATTTACTAAAATCATACATTACATAACTATTGTGTATGTTTTTTTTTTTTGGCTGTTGCTTAGTTATTTGAAAGACCACGCTGTAATGCTTATTCTTATTATTAGCTCCTTCCAAGCATGTTTATACAGTCCATAGACTTTAAATTATGAGACCCTTCTAGTTTCTTAATTGTTGTAAGTATATTTCCATCCTTACATATACACATATTAGTACTTCAAGCACGGGCAACAATGTCCATTCAGTTTTGCCAGAATACCATTCACTAGTTCATGTGGTATGTTTCTAGGCTGTTCTTAAAATATCCAAACCAATATTTGTCCTGTTCCATTTTACCAGGCTGTTCCATGGAGTGGACACTCAGCCAGTGAACCACTCAACACACCTTCCATTCTCACAGATATTTCCATGAAGGAAATCTGATGACTCTCTAGCACTTCATGGCAACCCCAAACACCACTAGAGTCAGCTATCCCCATATGCCCAACATGTCTGAGCAAGCTCACCTCCTAGACCACTGCAAAGGGTACTGCACAAGACCAAGTGTTCTTAGTCTTTCACAATAACTCAGACTTCCACTCCTAAGTCCTTAATGTGTTTGGACCAAAATACATTTTAAATATAAAATTGTGCTTATTTATTTATTTATTTGTTTATTTATTTATTTATTTTATTAAGAATCAACTTAATGAGCTAAATGAAGTGTTGGGAGACCATCAATATGTGTACATGTGGTTTAAAAAAGCCCTTTTATTATATATATATATATATATATATATATATATATATATATATATATATTTTTTTAAAACCAAAAACTTCATTGCCGAGAATCATCTCAGAGGCTCCTCAGAGTCATTAAGCATTATCGTCACTCTGTCTCCGTTACCATAGCAACCTGGGAACATCTGTTTCTCTTAGTGTGTCTGTGTACTGCATACCAGAGGCTTGTGATGCACCTAAAGCAACTCTTCACTTCACTGCAACTTCAAGCCTAAATCCCTTCCCTGTCAGTGAGGCAGCAGCCAGGAAATGAATGGATAGCAAACATATAAAAAAAAAAAAAAGAAAAACAAGCCGCCACAACAACAGATAACACATTCTTCCATCCTTCCCACCTTTCACTCAGCAGATGTAAAAACAAACTACTCTCTGCCAAAATAACCCAAATCACAGTTTTATCCACCCACTTCTCCTGGATCCAGGCTAAAACACCAAATGTCTCTTCCTAATACACAAGCATCAATAAACCTCGATCACAAGCTGAAACCTACAGTTTCCCGGAGATAAAAATGGCAACATACAACAGCTGCCAGACACAGCTGCATCCACACACACCATGTCAGGCTTAATCAAACAGCACTCAAAGCTATGATACCTGCCATAATTGATATTAACTATGTTTAGACAGAATAATAATGACATTTGTACTAGCTGCCAGACACATCTGCATCCACGCACACCATATCAGGATTGATCAAACAGCATTTGTAGCTGTGATACCTGCCATAATTGATATTACCTATATTTAGACAGAATAATGATGACATTTGTACTAAGAGCTCGCTACTATTATTTAACCAGGATATACATGACATTTCTAAATCATACTTTAACTGAAGAAGCCATTAGTCTCCATGACAGCATTTTTTTTTCAAAACACTCTATTATTACTGCTAATATATATGATGTTAATTTGTTACATTTGAGTCTGAACTCTGATGAATGGTACCTTGTTGAATTAGTTAATTAATTACTTAAATTATTATAAGTAAAATCAATGAAAAATGAACAACATAAGTATTCACTGAGTTCAAGTAGGGGAATAGAAACATCTCTGTTTGTATTATATGCTGCTTTGTTTGGCTTATATATATATATATATATATATATATATATATATATATATATATATATATATATATATAAAATGTAAATAGTAACCCATCTTGACCTACCTTTGTATATTCTAAATAAATAATTGCTGTTTCTCAGTTGTTTAAAAAAAACTCCTTTTTTTAAAAAATAAAAACAGATGACGTGATGTACCATATCAGTTGATACTTCGAGAGATGTAGTTGTAAGAGTTATTTATTTTTTTTTTTTTGGACAGCTATCTTGGAATCAGTTTTTTGTTTCTTCTTTCTAGCATCAGTCCAAGGATTTGTTTATTTTATTCTTTTAAGAGTTGGGGCCATCCATTCCATTTCTTCTGGGATAGACACTATGTTGTTGTTTTTGATTAATATAGTAGCTTCTTCTAAGTCATTAAAGGTTCTCATTCTCATCTCATTGGCAAAAAGTATTTTTATCTTGGCTGGAAAGGCCAGCTGTGCTTTAATGTTGTTTTGTTTCAACAGTTTTATTATTGGCCAGACTTTTTTCCTTTGTTATAGTATTCTGGAAGAATAATCATTGTCAGACCTTATTAGGCTTTGATTGTATTTTAAGGGTGATTTTCTCCAAGCAGATTTTAATATTAGTTCCTTGTCCAGAAATGAAAGAAATTTTATAACTATGGATCTGGGTGGAGTATTTGTTGAGTGAGAAGCCAGTTTCCTCAATGCTCTATGTGCCCTTTCAATTCCAAATGAAAGTCCCTCTTTCAAGTCTAAAAATTCAGGAATCCAAGTTGTTAAGAATGAAAGAACGTCTTCTCCTTCAGTGTTTTCAGGCAGACCAAAGATCCTTATGTTGTTTCTCCTTTCCCTGTTTTCTAAGTCATCTATTTTGTTAAGCAGCCATGTATTCTGTTTAAGCAGAATTTCTTTTTGGAATTCTTCTTTGAGTCTCCCTTCAATGTCATTTAGAGAAGACTCTATAGTTGTTATTTTTATATGGTGTTGCTGTAATAGTTCCTTAAGAGTATCAGTTTGCTTCTGAGAATTTAATTTGATGCTTTCTAAGTCATTTTTAAAGCCATCCATCTTCAAAGATAGTTCCTGTAAGGTAGATGTCATCAATTGCAGTTTTTTTTTCAAAGCAGCATATGGATGAAAATTCCTTGGGTTGTTCATATTCAGTGACTCAACATATCTCCAAGTTACTTGACAGGAAAATGTTTGTATATCTCCATCAAAATTGATATTTATATAGTTAAGTAGTTTATCTATATATTTCTGACATTTTAAACTTGAAAATAATAAAATTTTCCTATATTATTATACAGGTTTATGGAGTCTCAAAATTCACTGCTCTCAGTTGGCCATCTAGGCTCTGCCCCCACAGGGTAATAGTTCTGATATTCTTCATCCTACCTACTAGATAATGAACTGTAACAGTGGTGTTGTGTTATTGGCAATACGTTTGTCATGCCCTTAAGCATGCAATGCCTTACTACTAAAATCTATGGCTTGAAAACTGATTTCTTAATTAAGCCTGTATGTCATCCCCCCCCCACACACACACACACAAACAGACACATGAAAGGTGAACAAGTTGACCAAGATTTGATCCCCTGAACTGTATAAGTAGAGGAAACTGACCATTCATTTTGCTAGGTATACTCCTTGTTGCTCCTGGAAACGTGAATGTCTTAATGCATCTCGAACCATCTCAGACAAGTTTGAAGTAATATAACCACCCTCCTCACAACTTAATATAGCAGGGTCTATCTACAATACCCCACAGTTCTTCTCACCTCTTTTCTTTTGCTGAGGGGTCTGAGAGATCTTATTTGCTTCTTCAGCCCTAGTTTATTTCCAGTTTCATTCTCTGTTTGCAGCTTGCTGACATATTCTCTTTTCATCCGTTATGTCTGTCTATTCTGATTCATTATATTACAGACTGGAGACTGTATGCTTCAGTTAGCTGATCTTCCATTCTTCTAGATTTTCTGCCATGTATATTTTCCATTCCTGGGTTATTATACCACTGTTTTTCCTTATCATAAGATGTCTCTTTGTTTATTTAAGTCTTCTGATACAAGTACATATGAGTTTGAATTTGCCATCATGACAAAAGTATATTGCCTTTTGAGTATCTGTCATTGGTATGAAATTATAGGAGATAGGCAGTAACTCCACTTTTTCAAAACACATTACACCTGTGTCCACCTTGTTAGGATGGTTGGTACAGACACAGTTTGGTTATATTTACTTACTGAATCTAATTCTGAAATCCGCTGATGGTGAATCAGCTTTGCATACCAATGTAGCAGTTTTACTGCAGTATTCTGTAATGTTGTCACACTTCACTGTTTAACCAGGTACATGCACTTTTTGCAATTGCACTGCTCACTGTTGTATGTGGTTTCTGCATGAATAAAGCAGATTTTGCATTAAAGGTCCTAAAAGGTTCTTCAATCAAAATCTGTTTCTTCCATGTTTATTAGTTAAAACACCAACTGAGTGCCATTTTAGAAAGTAAAAAAGAAAAGGGTCTTAATATTGTATGTACACTATTGATATATATTTGTGGTGATACGTTTTAACAGCCCTTAAATACTCATGCTTGAATATTGCTACTGCCACTAGTGCATGCTCAATAACCTAGACTCACTTCTAAAATTTCTGGAACAGTCCAGAAAGCACACTAAAACAATCAGAAACCAGAGAAGGCTTGGTCAGTAATAGAATCGGGTGAATTACATTACTTTCTGCTTTCCACACTTGATGACAACAAACTTATGGTCCCTCAGATGTCTACAAATTTACCCCACTGATACCATGGAAACTCTGCTTAGATTCTCCATATTCTACTGCTTGTTTGTTTGATATGGCATGTTCAGTCTTATTTGTAAGTAGCACACTCAGATATAAGAGAGTAGGGTATGAGAGTGGGGTTAAGTCATAAATGAGGTTTGGTAACAAACCACTTTGTCCAGGGACATCTTCAGAAGGGGGTTAGATAAATATATTAATGGGAGTTAAGAGGTCGGGGGATGAAAG